>NW_004949095.1:8357628-8365763 GCF_000317375.1 Microtus ochrogaster
CCACTGACTGGGAGAAGATCTTCACCAACCCCGCAACTGACAAAGGTCTGATCTCCAAAATATATAAAGAACTCAAGAAACTAGACCGTAAAAGGCACCTTAACTTTTTAAAATATACAGTAATAATACTTTTTTAATTATATTAAGGTTCATAGAGTGACTTATCTCTTTATAGCTATTAAAACATTTGACTTGGGTGTTTTTTATAATATATAGTTACATATGTTGGTAGAATTTTTAAAGCCACAAAAACTATAACACTTCGATTAATGAAAGCCGATCCTGAGTCTGGGCATTCAATGGTTTAGTATTTGTAGCAAGGCTTTAATGCTTTCCTTTTGAATATAATATCACAGGCTAAATGTCAGACAAGGCTGTCCTATTTCTTTAATAATGTCAAACAGAGTGCATTATTCCACAAGTTTCAAGCACTTATGGTTGCTTGCAGAAAGCAGAAAATAACAAGCACTACCATTTCCTAAGTAATGTGAATAGCTGCTACTTCACTCGCCATCCAGATTAGTGTAAATGGCTGCTGCCTTTCACCAGTACACCTCATTGCACTCCTTTGTTCCTCTTCTGACTTTTTGTTATTTGCTTGCTTGCTTGCTTGTGGTACTGGGGCTTGAACCCAGGGCATCTTGCATGCTGACTTAAGCAAGAAAGTTTTTAGCTTTTATATTATACCCCAGTTCCACTTCTGAATAGATTAAGATTTATTATGAGAAGATTTATCCCACATAATGGTTTTACTCTGATTCTGAGTAAAATTTAACTTTCTTGAATGCTCCTATACATTTTATGTGAGCCTTAATCCTATAGATTGTTTTTGACACTCTTCTAATCCAACTCTTACTTTCTTTTGCCAGTAGAATTATGCATGTCTGTGATTGGAGGAATGTGAATAGTGTAGATGGGCGGAAAAAAGAAAATGTTTTCAGTATACTATGTTATAGTACTATTTTGGATTTTCTGTCAAATTCCATGAACTAGGAAAAAAATCAGAATCTAGTAGAAGAAAATGAGTAAAGTAGCTATCCTTTACTTTTGATGGTTTCCACTTTTAAATCTGTGTGATGACTTAAAAGTAGTGTATAATCAGTTAAAACCATTCTCAGAATCTTGTGATGTGATCCTTTCCAGGCAAGCGAATATAGTGTTATAGTAGTCTCCAGTGGCGCTGGGCTAAGATAGCAGACCTCAGCTTTCTTTTAGGCAGTCAGCAAGGTGAACAGGAAGTAGTCTATTGGATTGTTTTGCTAAATTTTCCTTTTAGTAGGCTAGAAGTATTAAATGCATTTTTACAATATTTTGAGTTCATAATTTATCTGGATGTAAAAAACCTTGGATAAGTTGAGAATTTTTATGTCTTTATTAATTTTATATCCTTACAGGTATGTAGTCAAAAGACTTCTGGTACCCTGAGGCATTGCATTAGTATCTTTCCAGTCTTTACCCACAAAAAGTCCTGTTGAAGCAACTTTGAGGAGAACAGGATTTATTTTAGCTTACATTTAGAGGGATAGAGTTTATTGTAGTGCAGATAGCCTGCGAGTCAAGAAGCAGAGAGATTATTTTTTCATCTGTCCAGAGGATGTGGGCTCAAACTGTAAAACATACCGCCTGTGGCATCCTTGTTCTATCAAAGCCTCACCTCCTAAATGTTCCAAACTTTCCCAAACAGATCCACCAACTGGGACCCAAGCATACAGATAAGAGGTTATAGTCGATATTTCTCATTGAAACTACCACATTCTATCTCTCCCCATAGTCTTTAACAGTCTCAAGATTGTTCAGAAGTCTGAGACTAAAGTCAATCTCTTCAGCTGTGACCCCTTGTAAAATTAAAACAAAAAGCAAAACCCACAAATTATATACATTTTATATACAATTACACAGAGTATACATTCCCATTGCATTAGAGAAGCTTAAGGGTGTAATGAGAAAAGAATGGAACAAAGCAAAACTGAAACCCAACAGGGAAAAAAGTGGATCTGACAACTCCATGTCAGTATTTGGCACTTTGGTTTCAAAAGGCTTACATGACTCTAGTTCAACAGCTTTGTTGCAGAATCCAGCCTATTAGAAACTATTGGGGAATACGTCCTACTGGAGTTTCATAGACTGGAATTAAGGAATTCTCAATTCTCACCTTTTATTTTCTTGTTAGTGGTGTTTGAGGCATAATTGTCCACGGATCTCATACTGTTTTCACCCTTGGAATAATTTTTTTCTCAGCTTCCTGAGTGCTGGGATTACAGGTATGAGCCACTGCTCTTGGCCTTTCACTTTAGTTATAACAGTGTATGAGACAAAACTAAAAGAAGTTGATACAAAAGTATCCAAAAAAAAAAAAACAACAAAACAGAGATGAGCATAAGTTTGACAAATATGAGCTAAGGAGTATAGCAAAAACAAAACATAGACCAAAGTAGAACTTAAGGAGAAACTTAGGGTATACTATTCTCATATTTATAAAAGGTGTTCTTCCCCAAAATAGCACCTGCCAGAGTTCTTTCCATACACATACTTCCTTTCTGTGGTAGCAAAGTCTGAATGTTCAAGTCCCTTTTCTAAAATAGTGTAATGTCTGCTTATGTATATCAACCCATATACTTTGGACCATCTTTAGATTACTTAGTTGTAATAGTTACTACAATGTAAAAAACTTTGTTATTAGTTACTGGGGTATATTGTTTAGGGAATAATCTTTTTGTTTTTAACAAGGTCCGCACATGTTCAGTATAGATTTTCGTTTTTCAAACTATTTTCTATCTGTAGGTGCAGAACTTGATAATGTGAAGGGTCAACTGTACCTTGTGCAGTGTTATAAAGAATTAGAATGAATGTGAGGGAAATGCTGTTAGAAACTAAAGGAAATAATTAGGTAAGCTTTATTTCATAATTACTTTTTGTGGCTATTTCCCAGCTAGTAACACTGTAACTTAAAATACTACCTTGCATTTTTAAAGAAATAAACTGGTACATAGAACATCTAAAGAGATTGACCAAGAAAATGTAGCTAGTAAGAAGAGAAAACTCCAGCCTGGTCTACAAGAGCTAGTTCCAGGACAGGCTCCAAAACCACAGAGAAACCCTGTCTCGAAAAACCACAAAAAAAAAAAAAATAAATAAATAAAAAGAAGAGAAAACTGAGGTTTTAAGCCAGGCATATGACTCAGATCGTGTACAATTAAGGAATCACTCATTCAATCATTGTTTTTTATTTGTTTGTATTTTTAAGTACCTTACCTGGTATTTACAAAGCCCTATCATAGGTTATACACACTCCTGAGCAAAACCAAAACACAAAAATTACTATATTAAGCAAGTTTCTAATTTAATTGGTAAAACAATAATTAGATAAACAAAGATGTCTTCTGATTGGAAAGGAAGTGAGAGAGTAAGTTATATCACTATCTTTGGGTCTAAGCTCTAACTGCAGGAGCAACAGATAAATAAACTATTTAATAGAACCTGTCTGGTCCTGAGGATTAGCTGGAGAGGAATGAACAGAAGAGAGACAAGTAGAGAATGAAGTCAGGAGTGTGTATAACATTGAGTACTGTAGACATGGTGCCTCTGGTTTTATAAGTATAAACGCTTTGCATACTTACTGTTCTTCATTAAAAGGCTATTTCATTTATTTTGTCATTGGAAAACTTAGCAAAATGAATTGATTCCAAACAGGATATATCATGCCTTCTGCATTCTGTAATTAGAATCTCAGATAGAATGTACTGGTGTAATTTGAAGACAAACTAGATTTCTGTGAGTACTCTGAATCATAGAATAATTTAAGATAAAAATACCAAAAAAGGTAGTCATTGTTTTTATTTATCGATTTAAAAAATTACGTGTTTACTGAAGGAGTCTACAATATTGTATAAGTACAAAACCCAGATTTTCTAAGAAGGACCCACATATGATAAATTGAAATTAGTTATCATCGTGATCCAAGATAAATTAAGTCAGTACAGATTAGCATGAGTAAAAGTAGCAGTCTTAAATGTATAATTTTTAAAATCCATATAATATTAAAATAAGTAAACAATCATAAGATCATTTAGATTAATGGCCTTAATTATTAATTTAATTGGTTTCTTCTAGCAAATTCCCAGTAAAATTTCATATGTGTACAGAGAATGTGATCAGTTGACTTTAAAATTCATTGATAAAAATGAATGATTCTGTGGTTAATATGAAGAGAGTACTTACCTAGTCAACATAAAAGAATACTGTTGCTAAAGGAGCAAAACAAAAATTAACAATCTAGTGGAAATACCATTAATATTTATGAAGGAATTTATAAAGTAGTGCATAAAGAAAGATCAAGTATATGTTGATTTGATAACTAGGAAAACATTTGATAGAAATATGTCTTGTATTTACTTGTATGTACTTAATAAGAATCCAGATCAAATACATAGTTGTTTAAATAGAAATGGTGAAATATGTCAGCATAAAAAAATCTAGAAACACAAACAAAATGTAGACCCATACTGGAAACATCTTCAGTATGTTGTATAAAATATCTTACTTGCTATAAAATGTTAAGACAGAAACGAAACAACTCTGATATTGATAGTTTTTTTAGATACAAACTTTCAATAGGGTTAAACATTTTGCAAAAAGACGTGATTAAAGAGATAAAAATGCCTATGTTCATGTCGTCTGCGATGAGTCTGAATTTCCTAAAAAAGAGAGAAATTTCCTAAAGAAGAGAGAAGTCCTGCAATAGTTCCTACTGACATCAGTTCAGAATGAGAAACCCAATTAGGAATCATTTGAGATGAGGGTACATTCTGAGAATCACATCATTAGTTGATAGTTTCTGTATGAACATCATGAATATAGTTAGACAAACTCAGTGTTGCAGGTCAGTCACTGCACTTTATCTAATACAGTCACTTGCCTATAAAAACAAGATGATGAGCCTGCTTTTCAGCAGAGCATTTTATAGTTAACTTACTATATACAAGTAAGAATGCATTCCAACCTAACAAAAATGTGTGGTAGACTATAAGTATATATTCTAAGAGCAGAGTTGTTTAATGCTGTCAGCATGAAACATTATTATTATTATTATTATTATTATTATTATTATTATTATTATTAATTATTAATTGGTTTTGAGACAGGGTCTCATTATATGGCTCCAGCTGATCTGGAACTCAGTGCATAGGCCAGGCAGACACAAACTAACAAAGACCAACTTGCTTCTGCCTTCTAGGTGCTGGTATTAAAGGCATGAGCCACCATGCATGCCTAACTGAAATATTTCTTAGAACAGAGGGAATAGGAGGAAATTTATTCTGTGTAAAATATGAATGACTATGCCCTGTACAAAGATGTTCCTGTGAAGAAGTAGTTATACAAACTTTTTATGTCACAGAAGAATGTCATGAGTCAATGCACTTACTAACATAAATAGGACATCAGATCAGTTATGGTGCCAAGTCCAAAAAGCCTCTGCTAATAGCTTTCATATGCTGTTGGGCTTTGGGCTTGGAGAAAGCCTGCCATCTGCTAAGTTTATGCACTCTAAGGTACGCCTGATGATGGAAAGTGTTCTAAGCATCATACTGTAGGTGAGCACTAAGTGGCTATTAAAATGACTAAATGAAAATAGTCCAAGGTAATTTTGACTCTAAATTTGCTGAGTTTCAACTTTCTACTGTAATGCACAAACAATCCCACACTGTTTTGGATTTAAAGGGGTATTAATTTGAGGGGAAAAACGTACAGAACACTGACAGGCCGGGCGATGGTGGCGCACGCCTTTAATCCCAGCACTCGGGAGGCAGAGACAGGCGGATCTCTGTGAGTTCGAGACCAGCCTGGTCTACAGAGCTAGTTCCAGGACAGGCTCCAAAGCCACAGAGAAACCCTGTCTCGAAAAACCAAAAAAAAAAAAAAAAAGAACACTGACAGCCAGGAAAGGAGTCTAGTCGCTGGAGCAAGAGCCAAAAGCAAGAGAGCAAGCAGAGGTCTGCTGCTCTTTTTTAAAGAAAAATAGACCACGCCCCAGCAGGCTGGTATCTCAGCAGCTATTGGCCTAAGGAGCGGAAGGTGTTCCTGCAGCATTACTGTCACGAAATTCCAGTCAGTCAGTCTTCAAAATAAGTATGGCTTTTCCTCCCTGGGAGTTCTATTTTATACTATCATTATTAATGTTGCATACTGAACACAGTTACCTATGGCATAGACCTGTACAGCTGACAACACAAGAGGTTTTACTATCAGCAGTGCTCAGATATGGGAGTTGTATGTTAGTAGTAGTATGATAGTTGAAATTCTTCTGCTGTTAGCACTGTGGAACTAGCCATTATATTTCAAAGCATTCTTAGGTATAATATGACTATATCCTTATTTTTGCATGGCTACATTTGTGCTCTTAGTCATGCATGCGTATTTGTGTTTGTGTCTGTAGGAGAAAGGGTAGACAGAAGAAAATGGAGAAGTTGAGTTTGATGGAGGAGGGTCATCTGTCTACTGTTGCTTTCATTGGTTAATTAATAAGTAAACTGCTTGGCCTGATAGGTCAAAACATAGGTGGGTGGAGTAGACAGAACAAAATGCTGGGAAGAAGGGAAGTGAGGCAGACACTATAGCTCTCCTCTCCAAGATGGACACAGGTTAAGATCCTTCCCTGTAAGCCACCACCTCGTGGTGCTACACAGATTAATAAATATGGGTTAAAACAAGATGTGAGAATTAGCCAGTAAGAGGCTAGAGCTAATGGGTCGAGCAGTGTTTAAAAGAATACAGTTTCCGTGTAATTATTTTGGGTAAAGCTAGCCGGTGGCCAGGAGCTGGGAGGTGGGAAGCAGCCCATAGCTCCTACTGTATGACCTACTGCATGAGTTGGTAGTGTGTGTGTGTGTGTGTGTGTGTGTGTGTGTGTGTGTGTGTGTGTGTGTGTGTATGGTAATTGCTAGAAATATTTGATTTGATAATTATCCTCATGGGAATCCTTAAAGAAATGATTTGAAGTGCTACAAAAAGATTGATAATACTGGAGATGGCTCAACAATTAAGAACACTTGTTGCTCTTCCAGAGGTCATGATTTCACATGTCAGGTGGCTCACAGCTGCTTGTCACCTTGTCACCTGCAGTTGTAGGGATTCTAGTGCACTTCTCTGGCCCCCATAGACAGCACACACATGCAGCATATATTCTTACAGGCACGTAAGTCATAAAATTGTAACTAACCTTTTTAAAATGGAGTTGTAGTATAGCAAATTCTGGAACATAAATATGACCAGCCATAGTAAAATAAGTAAGAATTTAAGAATGTTATCCTATAATTATAGAGCTGTTATACAAATAGAAAAAAACAATTTAATGGGTGAAATAAAGTTTTGAAATGCTACCATGATTAACAAAGCCAGAAATGTTGACCTTTTTATAGCATAGGTATTCCATTCTATTAATTATCTGGGTTTTTTTTTTTTTGCTTTAGAATTGTTTATAGCTCTGTATTATGAGCCAAATTAAGAATTTATTATTAAAAATCATAGGGACTTGTATTTTAAAGCTTAAATTGAATAGCCATTTTCTTATTACTGCTGTGTGTCTGTCTTAGAACAGTTACTCAGATTGTCCAGACACTCACTGTCATAACTTATTCTAACCTCATATTCAGAACAGTTCCCTAGCTTCAGCTTCCTAAATGATGGAATTACAAGCATGAGACACACCATTCCTGGTGGAAAAAAAGGTGTGTGTGGGGGGGAAACTACCTAATGGTCCAGGACTGGTTTAAAATCACTGTTAAGTTTATTTGTCATGTATCTTTCCATTTCCTGCCAGCCTTTTGAAGAGTGTAATTTATTTGTTAGGGTGTCTTTTAAAGGTAAGCTCCCTCCTGGTTCTTCACCATAGTAGTCTGTGTTCTTCAGTCTTTTGTAAAGTTTTCCAATTCATTTTATCCTATGAGTTTTAGTACTACCTTATTTAGCTCAGTAAAGAACATTTGAAGGGGGTGAGGACAGACAGGGATATTTTTTAGTGTTAGATTCTCTGTTTAAGACCCAAAATTTGATATTCTCTCTCTGTCTCTCTCTCTGTCTCTCTCTCTCTGTCTCTCTGTCTCTGTCTCTCTCTCTCTCTCTCTCTCTCTCTCTCTCTC
>NW_004949095.1:8365863-8379806 GCF_000317375.1 Microtus ochrogaster
TCTCTCTCTCTCTCTCTCTCTCTCTCTCTCTCTCTCTCTCTCTCTCTCTCTCTCAACCCAGACCCCGCCTTTACATTAGAAACTATCCAAGAGAGGGCTGATGGATGATTTTATTATAGTGCTCATGTTTTTGGATGTTTATTGCTAAGAAGTTTAAATATTGAAAATTTACTGTTAAAAATACATTTTTAAAATGACACTTAATTTGAGATTATCATGGACTAAGATATAATTGTAAAACAGAAACTAATATATTTGTACTTATAATATAGAGGTCTTACATAACTTATGCTAATTATCTTTTATATCTTGTCATCTTAATATGATTTATTTTTCTGATAGTTGCATGGGTATCCTATGAAATTTTCATTTAAATTTGTATAGACATGTTCCTATTGGTTTTGTCAACAGAGATAAGTTATTCTTCAGGACCTTCCCCAAAGCAATGTGCCTTACCCTCTCTGAAGAGTGGATGGGGGTGTGGTGGGGGGTATATGGAGGGAATGGGAGGAGAAGAGGGAGTGGGAGCATGGATTGGTATGTATAACGAAAAAAAATTGTTATCTTTCTTTAAAAAAAATTTAAAAATTCATTTAAAATAAGGAAAAAAATGAGCATTGTGTTCCATAGTAAATTATGTGCAGAGGGAACATAGGCAGTTCTACAGGTAAAATGAAAAGGGTTACCCCATTTGTCCTGAAATTACTGTCTTTGACTCAAGGTCAACTGACAAGAATGGGATTGACCTAAGCTTGAACAGGCAGCTGTGAGGGCTAATTCTTCACTCTCCCATAAATAATTTTTGTTGTGATTCTATCAATCAAATTGTGATTCTAGCAGTTTTTTGTGATGCAGTCAGTGATGCAGGAAAACCCTGAGTGGCTTTCCTGGCTCTCCTTCTTGGGGTTTGACAAAAGTGAGTTTTGATTTACAATTTTAATGTCTCTATTCTCCCTGCATTTATTTCCTCCTGTACCTTTTCCTTCTTACTCGGTGCTCTTTTCTTTGTTCTTTCCCTTTCCCTCCTAACCTTAACCTGTTATATTAGGATTTTATTTCTGTAGATGCCCCTGATCATGTTGAAGATGTTTTCTTCTATTTTTTACAATTCTTTAAATTAAAATATAATTGTATAATTTTCTTCCTTTTCTTTCCTCCTTCCAGCCTCTCCCATTAACCTCCCTTGCTCTCAAATTCATGCCTTTCTTTTTATCATTTATATTCCTAAGTGTATAAATATGTCCACGCAGTCTGCATAATGTTACTTGTAGGGATATGATGATAGATAGGACTGTACACTTGGTTTTAAAGAACCAGTCTGAGGGTTTTTTTCTGCCTCTAATGAGAGAGAAGGTTGGCAAATGACAGTTTTCTTGTTTTCTCAAAATAAGTAATGATAACAACTTAGAGAGGGTTTCTTCTCTCTACCCCAATCCTCCTCACATTTTGGTGTCACAGTCTGTTCTGCAATGGAGGGCATGGTGGCAAAGAGCGAAGTATTAACCCCCAAAGTTTTTTGTTTTCTCTTTTGAGGCAGGATCTCTCGTTGGCCTGGAGCTCACTGAATAGGTTAGTCTGGCTGGCCAGTGAAGTCCAATCCACCTATTTCTTCCTTCCCAACAGTGGGATACCAAGTGTGTTCCACTATACAGAGCTTTTTAAAGTGGGTTCTGGGGATCAAACAAATCACCATGGTTGCACGGCAAACATCTTACCAATTCAACTATTTTTCTCTGTCCCTGGTAGGGGGAAATTTATATTTACCATTTTTTCTTTTATTCAGTGCTTCCTTATGAATTGTTATTCTTATATTCCATGATAACAGCAACTAAGAGTAAATTTAAGTACACTCACTTGTAAAGTGCTTCATACATATTTCCTGCTTCATCACAGAATAATAAAATAGTTTGTATACAAGGGTCCAGGCATAATAAAGGCTACATTTTATGATCTTAATAAGGGCTAAAGAGGTGAATCCGTAAAGCTTTGGATTAGAAGAGTAGTTCATAGAAGAAATAATTATTTCTGGATGTTGCAGATTTGGTGCCTACAAAATCACTATAGGATCGGGCAGTGGTGGTGCACGCCTTTAATCCTGGGAGACAGAGGCAGGCGGATCTCTGTAAATTCGAGGCTAGCCTGGTCTACAAGAGCTAGTTCCAGGACAGTCTCCAAAGCTACAGAGAAACCCTGTCTCGAAAAACAAAAAACAACAACAAAAACAATCACTATAGCGATTTGAATTGAATGTTTTCGAAGTATGTTGAGGGGTAGAAAATTATATTTAATCTTTTTCTTATTGTATCTCATTTAGCTGATGAATCTCTCTCATTTCTTTTTTCTTGTTTTTTTTTCCTTATTGCTCTCTGTTTTTGTTGGTGGTGGTGGGTTGTTTTTTTTTTTAAACACTTTGGAGACAGTCTTCTGTAGCCCAGGCTAATCCTTAAACTTGCTATATAGCCAAGGTTAACTCAGAACCACTCATCCTTCTGCCTTTTCCTTCTAAGTACCAAGTTTACAGGCCTTGGCCACCACTGTCAATTTTATGTGGTACAGGGAGTGGAAACCAGGGCATTGTGCATGACAAATGAGCACTTTTCCAGCTGATCTCTATCACCTTCACATCACTGTTTTAAAAAGAATGTTTCATTTTTATTTCTTAATTATTCTTTGAGAGGATTACTCTCCATCTTAAGTATTTACTTGAAAAGAAAAATTGGAAGTATAGGTCTGAGAATTATAGGTTTTCACCATTTGTGTTCACTTTATTTGAAAGTCCATAAGTAAGCATTTGGCTATTCTGTGTAAGAATGTGGATTACATCGAGTTGTAAGTGTCTTTTCTTATCACCTTAGACAAAGAAACAGCCTTGGTATAACAGCACATTAGCATCAAGACGAAAGCGACTCACTGCTCATTTTGAAGACTTAGAGCAGTGTTATTTTTCTACAAGGATGTCTCGTATCTCAGGTACATGCTCAGGATTTCTCAGACATGTCTGAAAATCATTCTTCAGATGTATGTACAGGTTCATATGCTAGATATATGAAAAGTTCTAATGTCAAAGCAAATTCTATTTTTTTGGCAGTCTTATCCATAGTGTGGAGGGTCTTAGAGATCATGAAGAATGCTATTTTCTATTGGTAATCTCTGTTTCTCATTCAGGAATGTTTATTCTTTCTAGAGCAAACTATATAAAATTTGAAAAAATAACCATGGATATGTACCTAGCAAAAACAAGTTCTATTTAATTAACTCCTATTCAACGTTAATAAGTTTTAAACACTTTTCTTTGTACTGAGGATTAAAAGATGGAAGAATTGGTTCTTATTTATCATGAGGTGGGATATTATAAATCTGTAGGCAAAGCAGCAGTTAATAATTTCATGTGTACCATGTGCTACAAATGTGCAGTATTCATTGGTACAACTGCGTGTGAAAAATCTGGAATAAGTGAAAATGAAAGACATAAGAGAATGTTCTAAGTGGGGACTTAGATTGAGTTTAGGCAAATAAATTAACTAAAAAATAATTAGAAACATACAAAATAGCATAGGACCACATGGACATGATAACATAAGATATTTTAATTTTAGAGGAATAAGATTGTTCTTCAATTTTTCTCAACATCTTTATTCATCTATGAGCTGTGGGTATTAGTAATAAGCCCACAAGTGTTTAAAGCATTATACATGAGGGCA
Organism: Microtus ochrogaster; assembly: GCF_000317375.1. Lineage (NCBI taxonomy): Eukaryota > Metazoa > Chordata > Mammalia > Rodentia > Cricetidae > Microtus > Microtus ochrogaster. Next base: position 8,369,565 of record NW_004949095.1, read on the forward strand.
TGGACAGATGGTGTCGAGTACTTGCTGTTCTTCCCGAGGACCCAAATTCAGTTCCCAATTCTGTTGCCTGTAACTTCAGCACCACAGGATCCGCCTTCTAACCTCTGTTGATCAACAGCACATGTGCGCGCACTTGCACACACATGCACACACACACACAAACACACAAATAAATAAAAAATAGTTATAGGTGAAGTGTTTAGAACACAGTGCTTAGTACATGTTAGGTGTCCAACATGTTAGGATTCCATTAGTAGTATGCCTGTTGTAAATGAAAAACATCCAGGGGAAAATTGTCTGGTAGTATACTGGTTATTGAAAACTGAGTTATGATTTTTATCCTGAATGAATCAACACTTTATAAGATAGTATATAGACGGTTTAGATCTTGTTGATAAATTTACCTCATAATTGGTGATGGAGAAAAAATACTGATTCATGCAGGCTAAGTATGTGGCTCAGTTGGTAGAATGCTTGCATAACATGCAGAATCCTGAATTTGATTGCCAATACTATATTTAAAAGTAAAAATAAGCATGGTGTGCTTGGCCTGCAATCCTCCTTTAAGAGTTAGAGCCAATAGGATTTGAAGTGCAAGGTTATCCTTGACTGTATAGTTGCTGGCCAGCCTATACACATACATGCATTCATATATACACACATTTAGGGAAATGCTGAAGTTTGTTCTTAAGCCTGTTTGAAATTGTGAACTTTTTTATGGATGAAAATATTGCCTGCCAAGGGTTTAAGTCCTTTATCAAGTATCTATTATTGTTTATGAATATAGACTGCAATAAGGAGTGGTTAAATTAATAATCTCTTAACTATATTTTAACAGGCAGGGAATTGTTGACTCTTTTAAACATGACTTGTTATTTTGATGCTGAAGATGATAGATCATAGGATAGATACTGAGATAATTTCTTTAAAGTAGAGATGACAAAGAGCTTGAGATAGAATTAAGTCACTGACAACACAGATATGCTTACTATGAATAGTAAAAGTGGTAACCAGTTAATTGGTTCTAGAAGATGTAGATTTATAGGCGAGGAGCACACTTAAAGCATGTTGTCTCTGGTTTTTAGAAATCTTCACTGATGCTAGCTTTGCACATTGGCTACCCTTAACTGTACTACTGAATATGAGGTTCTTTCAACAGTTAGGAGGAAACCTTCACTTATACCAGTGGAGTCCATAAAATGTTGATTGCACTTTATTATTTTTCCATCTCTACCTTGTTTTTCAGTTGTGAAAATGACAGGTAATTATTAGAATATTAATGTCTTGACCTCTTAATTGTAATTTAAACAGGATGTAAATGCAATGTCATCAAGAGGAAAAGAGACATTAAAATTACTTCTCTAAGCTATAAGTAAGATGGAGAGGTGATAGGCTGACAGATGTTGATCATAAAACAGCCAAGCAGACAAAATCCAAACATTATAACCAGATATTTGAAAAAGAACTGGTTTACACTTAGATACTGAAATAGCAAGAACTTGTTTGTAGACTTGTTTTGCTTTACATATATGAATTTTTGGCTGCGTGTATATCTGTTTACCACATGTGTGCCTCCTCTGCTGCCTGTGGAGGTCAGAAGAGGACTTCAGGTCCTCTGTAACTGGAATTATGAGTGGTTGTAAATCACCATGTTGGTACTAGGAACCAAACCCAGGTCATCCCCAACAAGTGCTTTTAATGCTGAGCCATCTCTGTAGCCCCTGTTTTTTTTTTTATTATAAAATGCAATATGTTTGTATTAATCAGCTTGATTGATAGCTAGGAGTACATGAACACTAGAAACAAATTGTGCTTTTCAACAGAGTATTCATTCTTGAATGCCTGTGATTATGTACTTAGTAGGAATTAAAGGCAAAATGTGAAAGAAGAGTAATATTAAAAACTTTTCTGAATAAATAAATAAGTTGTCTTGCATGTACTTATTAAATAGTTCACAATATAGGATTACAAATAAAAATCATCTATAGCATTCTGTAGTAGTTGATTTTAGTGATTGCCTGCTCTGTAACCCATGTTTTATTTAAAATCTGTTTGGTCTGTGCCACTGTAACTTTTATGGAATAAGACTTTTATTTCTGTTATGATATCATATGCTAACTAGGTCATTCTTGTATTGTTTTTAGAATAAAAACACACTAACTTGGACTCTTTTAGTCTAGGTTGTTTTTACTTACTGCTTAAATCTTTAGTATTTATGACAGCATCAATGACGAAGTTTAATTTCTTTAAATGACTTTGGTTTTATTATAAGTATTAGATTTTATGTCATGTAAGTCAAGATATTTTTTAAAGAATTGTTTTTGTTCGGTACTTTTTGCATATTAATTTCATTATGCCTACTCTTATACTTCAGATAGTTTGTAATAAGTGGAATCACTAAGTTTATGTTGATGTGCTATATGCTTGTATGTGAATGACAAAAAGAAGGAAGTTATGAGAAGATACTGTTAAAATAGATCATTTCAAATTTTGGTCTTTAGAAAGCTAAAGTAATTGTGTTGTAATTTTTTGTTCTGTGTTTTCAATTCTTTGGGGGAAAGTTTACAAATCAGATTTTCAATATCCTTTAAAACCTGAGTACTTTATTATCTGTGTTTCCTGCAAGCATACCTCTATTAGTGAATAGATTAATTGCCAGATGCTTGTAAGTTAATTTTCTGATTTGAATCTCATATATCTGTTTTGAGTATATTACCTGGAGGGGACTTTGTCTGGTGTTTTATTGAGTGTCTTTATAGTTGTCTTTGAGAATCAGTAATTTATACATTGTAAAATACTTCAGTTATGTCAGCACACTTGATAATTTCAAATCTTTTTCCTAATACTTATTATATAATTTTACTTTGACCATAAATGTGAGATAAATGTTCAACCTTATAAACACATTTGTTAAACTAAGAAATACCAAGTCATGTGTAGATCTTCCTCCAGATCAGTCTTCCTTTACTGTCAACATTGGTAATCAGAATTTAATTTTAAGAAACAATTTGATTTCTGTTCACTAGAAGCTGTTTTAAAAAGTATTTAATTCCCTGTAGTTAGTTAGAACCAAAGTAGAGGAGATTGCCTTTATTGACTCCGTAGACCATTTTTATTAAAGTTTAAAGATCACCTAGTTAATTTGAGCGTGCTGGTCTTCTTTAGAATCTTTAAAAATATTTGTTATTTGAAAGATAATATTTAATATGAGGACATTGTTCTTTACTTCTTTTATAGTGTTATTCATTTACTTACTATCATTTTTTTTTGATACAGATGACAGTAGAACTGCAAGCCAGTTAGATGAATTTCAGGAATGCTTGTCCAAGTTTACTCGATACAACTCAGTAAGACCGTTGGCCACGTTATCATATGCTAGTGATCTCTATAATGGTTCCAGCATAGTTTCTAGGTAAGTATTTGGTACACTTCTTACTGTGTTCCCTTATTCAAATTGAAGCAAACTTACTAAATTTGTGAAGCAGCTGTAACATCCCTGAAATTTGGAATTCAAGAGCTAAATGCCTTCCCGTTACTAAGATTTAGCAAATTGGAGTACTGAGTGGTACCAATCTGAGAGAAGGCTGCAGCTTCTCTTCATAATTGTGTATCTGTTGTCTGGTGTAATGCTGTAAGGTGCTCCTTATGTCCTCCCTTTGATTTTTGCAAGTCTAGATAGAATTGGTATATTTCTTTCCTGAATATAATGTTTGACTCCTGTTAAACTCCATTGAAGATAAGAATATGATCAAAGTAATTATATAGTTTGTACAATTAGCATATAACTTGGGAACTTCAGAGATACAGACTGTAGGTGGTCTAACTGTATTAAGCACAAACTGACAAGAGTATATTTAAAAAATGTTTTGGGGGGCTGGTGTTATAACTCAGCCAATAATTGTTTGCCTCAAAAGCAAGAGATCCTGAGTTATTACCCAGAACCCATGTGAAATGAAGGCCAGTTATAGTAGTGCATGCTTATTACACCAGAGCTACTGTGCGGGCAAGTTCTTGGCCTGGAAGAGAACCTGTCTTAAAAGAAAGGTGGACAATACCTGAGGAATGGCAAACAAAATTGTACTCTGACTTTTGTATGCACATTTGTTCACCTGCACACATGTGGGTTTACTTGGAAACAGACACAAATTTCACTAATATATGCAGTTTTCCATTTCTTAAAATAATGGATATTGCAAAATCACTAGGTTGTATACCATTTAGCCCATTTTCAGTAATCCCTTGGTATCTACAAATTGTCAATATTCCAATTTACTAGAATAAATATAGGCTTAAAAGACATTTTTAAACAGATGAACAATTTGACCAGTTGGGTTATTATTGTTGTTGCTGACTGTACCCTTAAGCTACTCCCTGACCCCAGTCCCATTTTAACTCCTGTACGTTACTAAAACTTTTGCATGCTTTTCATGGGGAACGCTAGAGCAGGTTTTTGTTTGTTCGTTTGTTTGTTTTACATTTATGTAGATTAATCCTTAACTCTGAGCCATTAAAGATAACAAGATTGCAAGAAATTTTCCAGAGCTTTCTAGCTGCTTGTAAATGAAAAATCCTTACATTGATTCCTTTTGGAAATTTTAGTTTTTCTTGGGTGAATAGAATTTAAAGCTGCAGTGGAATTTCAACTTGATTTAATTGCATAATTCTTCTAACAAAATTTCATTGATTACCTGTTATCTAAACTAAATGTATACTAGTGAAGAGGGTACAAACAGTTGATTACATTCGGGAGGCCTCATAATCTTACTTTCATGTCTTTAACATATAATTGGGTAGTTCATAAAACAATCTATCCTATAGTAACAGGTTAATATTATTACATAAATTTTTAACTTCTGATAAGAATATATGACATAGGTTGTTAAATGCTTCAGAAATGTTGTTCAGGTGCAAAATTCCAAAACTATGAAAGGAAGGCTGGTGTGGTGGCACATGTCTTAAAGCTCAGCATTCTGGAGGCAGAGGCAGGCAGATCTGCTATATAATGGGATAGTCTCTCTCTCTCTCTCTCTCTCTCTCTCTCTCTCTCTCTCTCTCTCTCTCTCTCTCAAAAGATTTTGTAATATTGATGTAATATAATAGGACTACACACAGGCTAAAGTATTTGGACCCTGTTGTGATTCCAGTTACTGTCCCTTACATTGTTGATTGATCATGTGTCATATTTTCCTATTCAGTTAAAAACAAGATCAAAATTTCTTTTAAACAGCATATTGCAAAAGCAACATCTCTGTCTGAGGGATTTAAGACCTATAGTCAGTCCGTTTCAACAGGAATATATTCTTAACATTTTAAAACCTAGTTTTGTTCAATTTAATATATTCCAGAATTTAACAAAAGTACTTAAATAATTTTTTACCATATCAAGACATTCATGTCAAAACATTTTATATCCTAAAACAGAAGTAGCTTAAAATTAAATAGAATTTCAGACTGGAAATTCTAGACATTCAAAGTGAGGTCAGTCACATTTACATATTTTAAATTAGAATTTTACAAATTTAAATCCTTCATCATTTTCTCTCAATTATGCTGAATTAACATTTCTTAATGAAACTTTTCCAAATTTGGAAATGTGTTATGCAAACTGGACAGATGAAGAATAATAGGAAGTAAGATAGGATGGTGAAGTCCAAAATGAAGGAGCTTTGAAATTTTCATAATTTTGAAGACATTTTGCTCTTCTGATATACAGTGGTAATAAATTTATTCTAAGGTTTTAATCCTTTTAATTAATATTGAAGCTAATGAATTTCAGAAAGATGGTTAAAAACCACAAAAACAGTGTTGGCTAGAAGAAATTATTTTATTTTATTTTTTATTTTTTATTTTTTTTTGCCTTTTTGAGACAGGGTTTCTCTGTTGTTTTGGAGCTTGTCCTGGAACTAGCTCTTGTAGACCAGGCTGGTCTCGAACTCACAGAGATCCGCCTGCCTTTGCCTCCTAAGTGCTGGGATTAAAGGCGTGCGCCACCACCGCCCAGCAAGAAATTATTTTTCTTATCAAAGTAATGTAAGATCTGTGTTGTGTTGATTACCTTATTGCACTGATTCTTATCTGAGAGGAAAAGCACTAAGCCTTGAATGATTCCTGAAGGAAATCTTGTCTCTGCATTCCTAATCATCTCATTTCTCCCCAACACAAAGAGCCAATAATTCTCTTTATAGCAGAAATATATTATGATCAAAAGAAAAAGAACATTGGTACTCACTCTTAAAGTTCATCTCTTTTTCAGAAATCCTTTCTTTGCTTGAGGTTAATCCCAGATCCATTAGTCCACAAGGTGGCAGCATTTGTTTACACTATTTCTGGGTTTACATAGTTGACAAGATTAGAAATTGGTTGCTAATACAAGTTCGTTCTCCTGTTTATATGGTCCTGAATTAACAACAGATCATGGAAAGATGTTTCCTACTTTTTCCTTAAATGTAGCAGTTATATCATATTTTACATTTTGTTTTTTATTAGGTTTTTCTATGGCCACCAGAGAGGATTGACTTGAAATTGTGTCTTTTAATGTAACTCAGCATGTAGTAGTAGTACAAGTTGCTTCATGAATTTCTGGTTTGAATTTCACATTCCTATAGTACAGTGGTTCTCAACTTCCTAATGCTGCATGCGATACTTTAATACATTTCTTCATGTTGTGCTGATCCCAACCATAAAATTATTTTCATATATTTTCTTTTTGAGCAGGAATGCATAGGACAAGATTTCCTTCAGGAATGTTTTCTAGGGCCAGTGTTCAAAAGCAGTATATTACAACTATATTTGAGGCTGAAAACTTCATTAGAAAGGGTTCTTACCTATCTGAGTTCTTGCTGTATTCCTAGGTCTGGCACATGGTAGTTACTTAGTGACAGATATTTGCTGAGTGAATGAATGACTGCAGGGGAAAAAAAAAACAGTCTCAAGGAGAGCCCTTTTGGTCATTGGTAAATCGGCTGCTTCCTACTATGGCTTTGAAGTTTTCCTCTGAAGGCAAGCTTTCCTAGTCTGCTTTGAGTTTGGTTCAGCCTGGCTCTAGAGTGAGACTGTTAAAAAGCGCAACGACAAAAGCAAAACAAACAAAAAATTCCCACTAAGTCAAAAAGTAATTTCTTAGAAAAGTTTTTAGTGTTGTAGCGTGGGAAGCCCACGTGTGACTCAGTTTCTATCTGGAGTCATTTCTCACTTTAAAAAGTCATTTGAGTTCAAGCTTGCCTGCTCTGCTTTTTCCAATAACCTTGAGGGATATGAGAGACTTCTAATTTATCCTGTAAAAGACACTCTATCTAATAAAAAAGTATACTGCTGGCAACAAACCTCAAGATAAAAAGGCTGCCTCTGAGCAGCAAGCACATATTCAAGAGGAGGCTACTCACTCAAGGACAAAAATTGACTGACTGTCTGTGCTGTGTTTTACTCTGTTTTTGTATATAAGCAAGTTCTAAATAAACTCTGGGCCGTTTGGCTGCTTCGGCATGACCAGACAAGACCTCCCAATTCTATCCTGTCTTTGGTTTCTTTCATCTGACTTTTCTTTGGCCTCGAGGATCCCCTATCCAGGATCTAGCTTAATTGTAGGAGCGGGCTCCTACGTTATAGAAATTGTTGTTGAAAACTGGCATGTTTGTACATAACAAGTTTAGAGGAAGGTAAAATTTAATTTTGCTTTCTCTGGATAAAAATATACAAGAGAAATATAGCAAAAAGTATTTACATATATTCATATGGTCTCTATGGGAGAAAATTATTATAAATGCTTAGAGTGTAGCGCGTAATTTGAAATGGGGATAGGAACTTCTGTCAGTTTTTTAGGGAGTGGGGGTAAGGCACTTTCTCTTAATTGTCTAGCCTAACTAGAAATAAATTCAGTTAATTTTATTTAATTGAGTTGAAATGAGATCAGAAAATTATTCTAGTATTTTTGTCCCACAAATATTAAGTCGCTAATTAACTGGTAATAGTATTCTATCTTTTCAGAAGAAATACAGCCCTCAGAACAACAATTGACAATCTACTATAGGACTTAGAAAACCCGTTGCTAGAGATCTGTTTTCAGAGTAGTTGCTTAGGGGATCATGGGCCACTCACTGCATTTCACAGCAGAGTTCGTTAATACAAACACTGGCAGTTTATAATGACAATTGATCTCCAGGTCTGGGTCCTTAGGAGGGAACTTCTTAATCTTCTAGAAAACATAATGTGTGATGAGACCTTGAGTTATATCTTTAGCACCACCAAAATAAAATTTGTAAAATTATGTGATCAAAAGATACTGTCAAAATGCTTTGTATTGGTTATTATAGTTCAGAAAGTGAAGCAAGAAATCACGTAATAGAGGTCTTCAATGTTTTAGTCACTTTTTACTCTGGTGGTGTGGAGAGAATCTAAGATATTACACATTGCAGTCAGTTATTCTGCCACTGAGTTTTATCCCCACCCTCTGTCTTATGTTCAAAGTTATATTGGTTTTTTATTTAAAACTTCCCGTTGCATTTCTATTTATGTTTTACAATAAGAGCCATTTTCATTTAAATTCCCTCTCATTGATTGTATAACAGGATTTAGCTGATTTTTAGGTTTTTCTTTAGTGTTTTATCTGCTTCTCTTAATGGGAAATAGGAAATGAGTTTCTTGTCTTTCTTTGTGTGCGTGTTTGTGCATGCCCATGTGTGTGTGCGTGTGTTTGTGTGTTGGCGCCTCATGTATATACACAAACACTTCATTGCTGTCTCCTCTACCCAGCTTATTATTTGTTACATCTGCCTTATTAACTAATATTATGGGAACAAAATTTTTAATATTCATGAAGAAATATTTCTAGGCTATAATTATTTGCTTTAAATTTAGCCATCAGTTGTATGACAGATTGTTTAAATTATAGTTTTATTTTGTGTGAAGCATTGTAGTAGTGACATTTTTATTTAATATTTGTAAGTACTACTTGAGAACACTACTGAGAAATATTTTCTACTTCAGTCAGAAGTGTAGAATTGAAATAATTGCTTTCATAATTGCTCTCTATTTAATCCTAATATTACTAAGTACACATTTCCGATAGGATAAAAGATCATAGACAAAATATATTTTGGCTTTTTCTGCTTTCGTAGATTTTATTGACCTTTAATTTTAGAAGTTACTGTCATTTTATCAAAGATTTCTGGTTTATAGAATCTACAGAGGATAGCTTTACTATGCATAGAAGAGGACAGTTTAGGATAAGTGAGTTTACCACTCAGTTGATTTAAATCAGTAGTTTTCAACCATCTTAATGCTGCAACCCTTTAATGCACTTCCTCATAAAATTATTTTTGTTGCTACTTCATAACTGGAAGTTTGCTACTGTTATGAATCTAATTGTAAATATCTGTATTTCTGTTGATCTTAAGCAACCCCTATGAAAAGATTATTCAACTCTCAAAGGGGTCTTAAGAACCACTGGTATAAATGAATATAGCTTATGACATCATATACGCTTTGCAGACTTTGATAAGAGTTGATTTATCAGTGCATTGATCTTTAACGGTTTCAGGATACAACTTGAGTTTTAATTGCCCTAAGGAAAAGGACATTTTACCACACTAAGCACTTGACATTCTTCGCAGTGTTTCATTATAGTCTGTCAGGTCTGTATTTGTTCCAGCTATTTGCTGATAGCCAGAGGGAATGTCAGAGGAAATGCTGTAGAAAGTAATTGTTTTAAAACAAGCTTTCTTGGACTTATAAAACTAAAGGCAAAATGAACCAACTGATAAAATAATCAGATAAAAATATATTGGGACTTTAAAATGTAGCCTCAATTTATACTTCTTAATGTAATGAGTACATCCATTAAGTCAGAGTAATTGTCAGCAAATACCTGCTAGACAGTCCCACTCCATTACCTCATTTTAGGTAGTCCACAAGCAAGAATAGGTTTTACACTGAAAATGTTGAAAATAAAGTACTATTTTTTTGGTGTGAGGTTTATATGAAATTTCAATTTCAGTTCCCATAAATAAGTTCATGGTGCTTTTTATTTTGTTGAGATAAGGTAGGCTTTTCTTGCTGTGTGGCCAAGGATGATCTTTTGATTTCAGACCCTCATACCTCCATTTTGAGTGCTAGGATTTCAGGCATGTACTACCCATCTTTGTACATTGCTGGGATGGAACCCAGAACTTCCTAGATGCTAGGAAGGCACTATGCTAACTGAACTACATAGGTCCTTATAAATAAAGTTTTATCAGAACACCAATA
>NW_004949095.1:8379911-8405790 GCF_000317375.1 Microtus ochrogaster
TTCTGAAATAAAATGAATACATATTACTTCCCCAAACACACTTAATGACAATTATAGTGACTTGATTTAGATACATAGTGGTCCCATTATCACCACATAAAAGAAAACTATTTTTCTCAGGTTTATAATACTTGAAAAAAGGTAGAAACTGTGAATGAATGTTGTGGCTAATGCACTCTAAAATAGATGAAGCACATGGTTTCCAAAACTGTAAAAATCTGGTTGCTCCATAAAGTGGGAGCAGGCCTTTATGTGAGGTAAAGTTTGCTTAAAGAATAAAGCAGACTGAGTTGTTTCTTAGAACTAGCTTGATCAAAACAGCAAAGATCCATGACTACATGTAAAGTCCCCTTAAGTACAAGTAGTGGTTGTTTTGATAAATTGGGCTTCTAAGCTCCACAGCCTTCAGTAGCTTGAGTGGTCATTCTTTGAAGAAATAGCTAGCAAAATGAACCCTACCATAACTTATTCTCTTACTATGTCTATCATATTCTTAGGTTTATAAACATTTGAATTCCAATAATTGATGTCACTAAAAATTTTGTATGGGATCTGATAAAGAGTGATGTCATGTTTCAGAGAAGATGGACATTAGCTCTAAGTTCTTATATATGAGGCCTTTTATTTGTCTAATTTCAAAGAGGAATAAAATATACTTGACATCCTTAAATATTAAATATTAAAAAATAGATAATTTATCCAGCAAATATGTATTCGGAATTATTTCTTGGTTTCATAACAGGCATACGTCTGTTAGGTTAAAAATGTAATAATTAGACCTTTACAGTTACTTATAGTGAATGAGTTAAAAATGTTCCATGTTGGAAATGCTAGAGTAGTTTGTCTTTAAGTTTGTTCTGTGCTCAGATCTTTATTTATAGCTTTTCATTGGCACAAGATTGAGAACTATAAATAACGTATGGAAGTACAAAGTGCAATAGTTGCGATCAGTAGAGGTCAAAGAGGAAAGTGTGTAGATAAAAGTAACTATACCACGCTCAGAATTTGATGGATTTATTACAGTAAGTCATAAAAGTTTTTTTTTTGATTGCTAGAAAGAAATGTTGTAATGCTCATTTATGAGAATAATGAAAGAGATGAGGTGGCCACGGATTTTATTTGTTAACAGCTATAAAAGAAAGCAACTGTGATTGATAATTATAAATAGGAAAATACTTTAATAGTACATCAAAACAAACCTGTGTTTGTATTTGAATTTTTAAAACTAAAACTTTGAAAACTGAAAAATAATAGTTTATTTCAACATGGAAAACATGAGATTTCAATCACTTGTATTCCCTACACACACATCATGAAGTGTGCATGTGATTGACCGAGACATTCTCCATAGTTTTGGGCAGTTGAATGCTGATCCCCAGTTGGTGGCGCTGTTTGAGGAGGCTAAGGAGGTATAGCCTTGCTAGGGGAAAGTTGTCACTAAAGACAGGCCTTGAGGTTTCAAAACTTTATGTCCTTACCAGTTCATTCTCTTCTGCTTCCTGCTTGAGGCTCAAAATGTAAGCTCTCAGTGTCTAGCTACAGCACCATGCTTGCTTGCTGCTGTGCTTTCCCACCACAAAAAGACTAGATCCCTCTGGAACTGTAAGGTGAATGCCTGCTTTTCTAAGTTGCCTCAATCATGGTCTTTCATCACAGCAATAGAAAAGTAACTAATAGAATGAGGTTTTAGTTATAAATATTTTTATTCATGATAATCTTTAAGAGAAAATAAACATTTTGCTTTTTGAGACACGCAATCAGATCAGATTGTAATCTGTGACAAAGTCCAAAAATTAAATAAAACTATAGAAGACCTAGCATTTGGAGGTGTGGCAGGAAGATCAAAAGTTCCAGGTCATCCTCACTTACAAAAGTCAGACATTGCTACATGAGACACTGTCTCAAACCAGGACAAAAGAACAACACTAACAAAAAGCAAAATTAAATGGCTTTTAGTGATGTAAAAGAAAAACATTCTTACAGTTGAATTTTGTACAACAACTACAATGAAATAAGGTGACTTTAAAATATACAGATGCAGAATGATTGCTAAGAAATGCTACTTTGATACCATAGTATAAATGTGATCTCATCCCATCTACTTTATTTTAAACAGTACAAATTCTTATATATTTGTTTATGTTTAGGAAGTCTCAGACAGCATACATACAGTTTGAACCTACCCATTACTTGTAGGTAGGGTAGTTGATTACATATTTGGCAAGATTGAAATTGAAATTGAAACTTGGGTTTTTTTTCCCTCCTTTATATGTTGAGGGGTATAATTTTTTTTTAAAAAAAATTAAATTTTAAAAGCATTCAAGTGATACTGTAATGGGTCTCATTAACATTGGGATGTTATACAATAGTAAATGATTATGTCACTGATCTGGTTTGAGAAATTCTAATTCCTTTTCTGAATGGATAGAGGGACTGAAGACATGGTTCAGCTGTTAAAGAGCACTTGCTCTTTTTGCAGAGGGTTCAGTTTCTGTCTATATCTGATGGCTCATAGCCGCCTGTAACTAGTTCAAGAGATCAAATGCTTTAATTGGACAACTGCGTGCATGTGCGTGCACACACAGAGACCATAATTAAAGTAAATATACATGCGTATGTGTGCATATGTAGGATTAGATTTGGTAAGGAGCTATTAAAGTAGCTTGAGTTCGCATTAGTGCACATCCAGTACTTCTGTAATTTTGGGGAACACTGTGTCTGGATTATCTTTCAACTAGCAGAAAAAGGACATTTAGATGTTTGATAGCTAAGAATATTCATGCATCATTCTGTTTTTCTTGAGTTATCATTGATTTCTGAATTGCTGTGTCTTGTGTGTCTCATGCTTGTCGTTCATTTATATTGTGTATTTTTGCCTATTAATTGAAAATCCTTAAGACTTTCTCATTCTTTTTCCCCCTCTAATTCGTTTTCTAGGGTTATTCTTTTTTTATTATATGTATAGTAGCATAGTATAGTGTTATTCTGTGGTATGCTCTTGCCTAAGGTTATGTTCTTTGAAGAACAGCCTATTCTCATTAAATGACAGTTTTGAGTGATGACTGAGAGCATAGACTGAAATTGGGCCTCTTGAATTTTAATTACTTGATATAACCTACACCAAATGACTTAACATCTACATAGTAGACATTTGGAATTAATGTTTAAAATAGTGCTTAACCCTCAGTGTAATAACTATTATAGAGCTTTAACTTACTGCTTTAGGAGAAAGTCCTTTGAATGACACTAATTTTATTTGTTTTTGTTTTTGCACGTATTTGTCTTCTCTAAAGATCTGGCAATATCTTTTTCATTATAATAATCACTTTCTAAGGCTGTGATCTGTTTCTTTGAAATTATAGCTCCTTGTGACTCTTGAGGCACACTATTTTGTTAAATACGATTTTTTTTTTTTTTTACCAACTGTTCTTACTATGTTTTCTTCTGATAAATTAGATTCTAGTGTTTGGGGACATTAATCTATCTTGTTTGTTAATACTCATTTTTATTTTTATAATTGCATAAAGATATAACAGACTGTGAGGCATAGTGACAGAATTAACTGCTTGGGCACATACAACTTTTCATTGCCTGAGCTACATTGTACTCGAAAGATGCATTAATCAGCTGTGCTTTATGGTCTGTTGCCTTGCTACTTAATCACTTGACTTATGGCCCTTTTGACAAAGGTTATGTCAGTTTCTTATAGTGTAATTATGTTTTTCAACTGTTGAAATAAATCACATTCTTAAACAATTGAAAATTGCAAAATGTGAAAGAAAATGCAATTTATTGCCATGCTTAAGTACATCTCCAATAATACTATTTTTCAAAAAAAAAAGTATGTTTGGAAATAAATAAATTTGGTGAGATTGAATTCTTTATTAATGGCAGTTTCATTCATACATATAATTTGTTTTTATCAGGTCTACCTTCCATCCCTCCCCCTGAAATTCCACCCTACTTCATTCCCTTCCAAACTCTGTGCTTTGTTTTTTAATTTTATAAAATAAGTCCACTAAATCCACTAGGCCTACATGCTACATTCATGTGCATGGTTGTAGAGCTATCCCCCGAAGCCTAGGTAGTCTCTCAGAGATTAGATCCCTGAAAAGAAATTCTCCACAGAAGTTGTCTTGATCTTGTGTAGCTATGATTCACTTACCATTGCGCTCTCTCTCTCTCTCTCTCTCTCTCTCTCTCTCTCTCTCTCTCTCTCTCTCTCTCTCTGTGTGTGTGTGTGCGCGTGCGTGCGTGCGCGCTGTTGTGTCTGGCAAAACTATTTTGCTCTAGATACCCACTGGCTCCTACAGTGTTTCTGCCCCCTCTTCCGTGGTGTTTCCTGAACCCTGTGGAGGAGGAAGTCTGATGTGGATGTCTCATTTAGAGCTGAACACTTCACAGTCTCTTATGCTCCTCAGTTTGTTCACTTGTATTTATTGCCATCTACTGGGATAGGGTAGCCAAACAAACTTTGATGAGGGTTGAGAGATACACTAATCTATGGATATAAAGATAAGGACTTAGTATTGGGTTTTCCCCCTCAATGTCTGTGACCTAGTCAGTCACAGGTTTTGGTGCTTTAAATTTATTGAGAAAATCATTGGCTACTCATAACATGCATACCACTATTGTTCCAATGAAGATAACCCTTGTCAGGTCAATCCTCATTGTAGCTGCAAAGTTCAAAGCTGGGTAAGATTGTGGATTTGCTAGTTCCCTCTTAAGCATAGAACCTTACATTACTGTGATTGCTAGCCATAGGGGTGAAGCATCTTTGTCAGTGCTGGTTTGCTTTCTCCGTTCCCATTTACTCAAGACTTACTGAAGGATGTGTTTTAATTTTTGTAATTTTGTCTTCTGTCTTTTTCTCACCCCCTTTCATTTGAACTGTTCTTGAGTGGCTTATTCTCTGTGATCTCTGTCTCCAGATTGCAGTCTTCCCTTCAAGTATAATCTGATAGAATTGAAGTAGTGCTTTTAAGTTCTTTAGTCTGTTTTTATCATGCAAAGTTTCAGGTTTTCCTTAAATTTTGCAGATGGTTTTGCTGGGTATAATATTCTAGGTTGATACTAGTTAGCTTTCAGAACCTAGAACACATCTTTCCATGTCCACTGGTTTTAAATTTTTCAGCTTGAATGTTATTCTAATGAATTTGACTTTGTAAGTAACTTGACCTTTCTCTCTTGGAACCTTTCATTTTTTCACTATTTTATGTTTTTAATGTCTTAACTGTATTGGGTTTGGGGGAGTTTCTTTTCTGATTCTATTTGGGGTCTTGTAGACCTCTTTTACCTGGGTGGGCATCTCTTTCTCTGAGTTTAGGAAACTTTCTATGGTTTTATTGAAAATATTCTCTGTGCTTTTGCTATATTATTGTTCTTCTATCCTCATAATTGAAAGGTTATATCTTTTCATGGTGTCCCATAACTATCATTTTATTCATTTTTAAAAGTTTATCATTGACCTTTACTAACTGATGAAATTCCTTTATTTTCTAGCCCTGATTTCTGTGCTGTACATGGTGAGGTTTTTCACTTGGCTTACTGGGGTTTTCATTCTCAGAATCATTTCATTTTGGAGTTTCCCTGGCAATTCTGTTCCTTGAGTTTTCATGTCTTCGGTTGACTTTTCTTTGTTTTTGTTCTTTAAACTATATTCATGTCTTTGTTTAAACATGGTAGTACTCTTGCAATTCTTCATATACTAGAATAATTTTAGTAGGCACCATTATTATGGAATTGATCATCTTTTGGTATGTTTGGCTTTTTTCATTTTGTTTCTCTTTTGAGACTTGCACATCTTACTTAGTTTGTTGGTTCAGATTGTTTTGTCTTGATTTATATTGCCTCCATGCAGCATTTACAGTGTAGGAGAGGACTAATTCAGTATGATGGCGATAACTGTCTTCCTCTAGGTAGCTGGTTTAGGAAATTTTCTAGTGGTAGGTTATGTTGAAGGCCTGTGGGTTGGCCTCCTGAAGCAATATTTCTGGGAACTGTAGATGGGCCTGGTGAAAATGAAGGTGGACCCTGGCGTACTTATAATATATACAGGCCTTACCTGGGGAAGATGGGTGCAAGAAATCTTGTGGGCAGACTGGTCACCTGGTGCCTGAGGTTCCTAGAAAGTATTATGGCCTCTGTAGGGCCTACCTTCACAGAGGAAGACAGGAACTGGAGATCCCTAGGCTGTGTGATCTGGCCTCATAGCCAGAGTAGGTTGGGCCTTATCAGGGGAATCAGGTGTAAGAAGTCATATGACTAGTTCCTGGAACAGAGGGTTCTCAGATGAACTAAGTGTGTTTGTGGTGGTGGTAGTGGTGGTGGTGGCGGCGTATCTTACTAGGACATTCTTGGTTGATGAAATTGAATTTTTCATTGTAATAAATTTTTATCAGTAGTTTTAATAATTGTAGATAATAGTAGAAGGCAGAAATGAAGCTTTATTTAACAGTAAATAGTAAGCCTTATTCTTTGGGGGAATTAATTAAACAGGTACATTTTGATTAGTTTCCATACTTTTTATTTTATTTCATCCTAATTTGACATTGCTAAACTTTTGTACTGCTTTTGTGTTATCTGACATCATAATCAAAATAACTGAAATGCCATTTTATGGAATAAGAGAATATTCATTTTAGATGGGTTCTAGAAATCCCTAATCACCTAAAAGTTAATGTTCACAGACATGGTGCAGTTTTCAGATCTTTCCTTTTCATTTTCTTTTTTACTTTTTAGTATAATGCTAAGGCTTTGATGTTCCTAGTGTAATAGGCTTTGGGCTCAGTTGTATTGGGTTTGGGTTTGTTTTTTGTGAAAATGTCTGATTGTCTCCTAGGGCATTCTCAGATTTAGAATCCTCAGCCTCTGAGCACTAGGATTATAGAAATGAATCATCATGTCTTACTCCCCAAAATATTTATTAAATAACCAAATGGAAGAAAATAGCAATGAGTCCAAAACCAAAAAAAAAAAAAAATATTGACTTTTTTTTCCACAGTCAAATTAAAGTAAGTAATGACACATCCTGACAGAGGAAAAGGATATCCGAGACCAAACGTCAGCAAAGGCTGTATCCGCAGGCCATTGTGTGGGGATTTTGGTCAGTTGATAACAGGTTAACACTTAAACTTGTTTGTATTAAAAACTAGAAGTTTGCCTATTCTTACACACTTTCACTTGTATGTTAGAGTACTTTTCATTTTTTTAGGAGTATAGATGGAGGGAATATATTTAGGAATTATATGACTGGTTCTTGAACTAGGCATTCTAAACCAACTCAGTTAAGATGGTCTACAGAGCTAGTTCCAGGACAGGCTCCAAAGCCACAGAGAAACCCTGTCTCGAAAAAAAAAAAAAAAGATTTCAGTTTCAATATCTGTCACTTGCCAGTCTGTCTTAGTCATGATTTCTGTTGCTATGATAAAATCATGTGACCAAAAGCAACTTGGAGAGGAAAGGGTTTATTTCCATATATAGTACCACAGCACAGTCTATCACTAAGGGAAGTCAAAGCAGGACCTTTTAAACAGGGCAGGAACCTGGACATAGGAGCTGATGCAGAGGCCATGAACAAATGTTTATTAGCTTGTGACCTCCTCAGCTTTCATTCTTAGTGCACCTAGAACCAACAGACCAGGGTGGAACTATCCACAATGGGTTGAGGCCTACCACATCTATCACTAATTAAGAAAATGTTTTTCATGCTTGTCTACAGACCAATATAATGGGGCCATTCTTTCATTTGAGATTGGCCATTTCTGAATAACTGTAGTTTAGGTTAAGGTGACATAACCAGCACAAATATCATTTGTGTGTGTGTCTGTGTATCTGTGTGTCTGTGCATACGCACTGGGATAGAAAAGTTGTCATCAATATAATTCTGGTTTTAGAATTCATAACACAGGTGCTAGCTGAGGCAGATGTACATTAATATTATAATACCAGTAAGTCTGTCTTATTGGATTGTGTTTTTTGGCAGGGTTATTAGCTGAGTTGTTCTGTAGTTGCTGGCACTTAACTGAAATTTTTTGTAAGACTTAGAAATTAAGAAATGATTTGAGACTAATTCAGAAAAGTATTTAAATGTGTCTTTAAGAAAATTTTAATGTATATTTTTCTTAGTCATCAGCTAAGTAAGCTTCCTATTGAATTATTAACTAAGTAGTAACAGTTAAGTCTGCATGAGTATTGCACAAGTAATTCATTAAAGTATATCATCTGGCTAGCACTCCAAAATACCTCACATATAAGTATTTGTATTTATACACATATATAATGCAATTGTATTTATATGCATTTAATGAGTACCTTGATATTTAGTGGTGGGAAGATATATGTAGGTACAGAAATATATAACAAAATTTATTAGAGTTCGAGTTTTTAACCTTTATACTTTATAGTTTGACTTGCACATAGGAGGTTTGATTTTTGATTTAACCTAAATATTAGTAGCCTCGACTGTGAAGCCAGATTACCTGATAACTATCATCTCATACACTTGAAAACCAGCCAACTTTGAGCAGATTACTTCACTCTAACCCTCAGTAATCTAAACTGTTAATAATAATAATGTTTTCCTCATGTGGTTGTTAAGAGAATTAGTAATTATAGATCATTGGGAACTCTTGTATTCTCTAGAGTTACAGCTAAACCTCTAGAAGGAAACTAAATTTATATTGAAAAGTATTGAATATGATGGTTCATTTCAATTTTTAACCCGCATCAGGGCGAGTTAGATTTCTAGCTTGTATGATAGGAGTGAATAAGATATTGTATTGAAATAGCTTACTTTGGAATTTGTATTTAGAGTGGAAAGGGGTGGATTCCCTAAGTCCTCTAAAAAGGAACAGAGGAGTTTTTTTGTTTGTTTTTGTTTTGTTTATTTAGAGAGTGTTCCCTATTTGTGCAATAAGGGATGTGCATTAACATTTTGTAATTCAGAGAGATAATATTTGTTTTGGGAATAAAGAATGGTCTGGGTGGGAGTAAGGATTATTTAGTTACTCTGTTTTTATTAATATTCTGTCCCTTTGTCACTACCCAATTGCTTCAGTAATTCTGCTTGTTCAGATTTATTAAAATAATATCACATTCCCTGAAAGAGCAATAACAAGAATTTATGAAAAAAACTAATTGGTAATTTTCAATTGACACATGTAATAGTTCAAATCATTAAAGGTTTCTATACTGAGATGTAATGTGGTTATTAAAGGTAAACTTAAAAATATGTCAGCTGTCTAGGAACAAAAGTTCACCTTGACAAGTATTTATCTATATAGTTTCCTAATTCTTGTAATTTGATGTCTTGATGACTTATTCTGGACATGTGGCGTAGGGAAACTTGAAACTTTGTCAAGAAGCTGTCTTATCTGTAGAGGCAACTCTTAGAAATAGAAAGTGCCAGTGAGGGTATAACTCATTGGCATTGTGCTTGCCTAGTATACATTTATGCCCTGCGTTCAAGCCCCAGCATTGGAAGAATAAAAAGAAAGAAGGAAAGAAAAACTTAAAACCCTAAAATATTGCTATGTATAATATCATAAGGTTTGCTTCATGATCTCACAAGCAAGTTGTGTTTTTCCCTCCCCATTAGTATCGAATTTGATCGGGATTGTGACTATTTTGCAATTGCTGGGGTTACAAAGAAGATTAAAGTCTATGAATATGGCACAGTCATCCAGGATGCAGTGGATATTCATTACCCTGAGAATGAAATGACCTGCAATTCCAAAATCAGGTATGCCCCAAAGTAGCATATATATAGCTGCTGTCCATATTCGCGTTAAGTATGACGTTATTTTCCCTTTTCCATGAGACTGAATACTGTGATTCTATATGTTGAGATGCTTTGTTTTAAAGCAGTATCTTTTCTGTAGACATTGTTTGCTTTTTGTGGAAGTAATCATTTATTTTTGCCTATAAATAGTATCTGAACATCAGAAATAATCCATAATATGTACGTGTCTCTAAATATTATAGTTATTTCTAGTTTTAAGATGTTTTTCACACAAATATTAGGCTTTTCTTTGAAAGAACACTATTTAAATTTAATTCAATAAGGATTATAGTTCATAGCAGTGCAGAGCTAACGTGTTTCCCAGGAATGTCAGGAATTCTACAATCAGCCTTTTCCTTTTCTTTTTTCTTTTTTTTTTCTCCCTCTCTTTTCTACCTCATAGAAGAAATAGATTTCCCTATCTGTTCTCAAGGGCACCTGATTATTAGTCGTTCATGTACCCTTATTATCTTGATAAATACATACATACAGTTTTAAGTATCCTTTATCTGAAATGTTTGGTACCACAGTGTTTCTGATTAAGCTTTTCATCCATGTGGGTTTCAAAACATCTTGGAGATAAGATGTGAACCTAATCACAGACTTCACTTACCATGAATGTGTATCTTCACATCCATTGCTACGAAACAGAGTTTGTGTATATTTAGCCAACAGACTTGGTACTCTAGATGTTTTGGATTCTGGGACATTTTGGATTAAAGATGTTGAATCCAAGGTATATGTGTTTTTATGTGCATTTTAATGATGTTAGTAATAAACTAGTGTTATGTTCGTTTGTTTCCTAATTCACCCACAACAGTTTACGAGCCATCTATTTATCAGTGGCACTCATACTTGAGAATCTATTTCAGTCTGTCTGTAATGGAGACTGCCTTTTACTTCCCGGCTGTCCAGATCTGAATAATCACACAAAAACTATATTATGTACAACACTGTCTGGCCTGTTAGCTCAGGCTTCTTATTAAGTAACTGTTATATCTTAAATTAACCCATTTCTATTATTTTATATTTTACTGTGAGGCTTGTGGTATGTTACCTCTTGCTTCTTGGGCAGCTACATGGTATCTACCTCCTTTGGCAGCTACATGACAAGTCCCTGACTCCACCTTCTTTCTTCTTGCATTCAGTTTAGTTTTCTTGCCTAGTTCTATTCTGCCCTGCCCTAGGCCGAAACAGCTTCTTTATTCACAGCGTACAGAGGGGGATCCCACATCAGTCTGTCTTCTAAGCAGAGAATATATTGCAAAAATGAATTTATTAAATGTTCATGTGTTAGGCATTGTCTTGTGTGCTTTAACAATTGTCTGAGATGGTTACCATTATTGCCGCATTTACAGCTGAGGAGTGCTAAAACCGAAAGTTAATAGCTTGCCTGGGATGAGCTAGGTAATGTGTAGCAAATTGAGGTAGTATTAATTCTAGAGTTTGTACTTGCAACCCCTTATACTTATTTATAGCATGTGGCCATTATAGTAATATCACTTGTATAAAATTGTACTTTAAAACATCATAGTAGTAAACTCAGCAGAATACTTGGCTCATGACAAGTATTCATCCTCATTGTTCCCTTGAGGAAAACATAATTAGAGTTTAAGTGTGCTGCCACCTGCTCTGCCATGGCACATAGGCAAATGCTTAGTACTTTATGGCACATTACATTGGAGTAAATGGCCAAAATCTGTGGGGCTAAAAGGACCTGTACCTAAGCAAAGCTAACAGAGTTGTCCAGTTTGTTTTCGCCAGTTATGAAATACACTAAGTTATCCAGTCTGGAATTACAGTGCAGGTCTGTCTAAATCCATCAATGGAAAATTGAGTATATTTTAAAATGTAAACGATCTCTTCCCAATCCCTAAAATTTGTCATAAATACAATAGAGAGCAAAATATATTACTTGCTTTTCTTAAT
This sequence comes from Microtus ochrogaster, assembly GCF_000317375.1. Classification (NCBI taxonomy): domain Eukaryota; kingdom Metazoa; phylum Chordata; class Mammalia; order Rodentia; family Cricetidae; genus Microtus; species Microtus ochrogaster. Next base: position 8,391,622 of record NW_004949095.1, read on the forward strand.
ACCTTGTTCAGTAATATACATCTTGTTTTGCCCGATTTAAACATGTATGTGTCTCAACAGTAGCTTACTGCCTTAGATGCAGACTTTTAGAGAATAGCTAAAGTCATAAATGTTCAAACTTTTAATCTTTTGGGGTATTTTAATTGGAATTTTAATCGTAACTTATGTTGGTTAAGACCTTTTAAATATAAACAGAAATGTAATTTATATTCATTTATTTATCTTAATATGATTTGGCAAAGCTTAATATAGAGCTCAACAGTCTTTCATATCTGTCATTGTGCTGTAACATTCTCTGAGTCACCTGAGCATTTATCATTGTGATTAGTAGTTATGCTTTTCACATGTAGTAGAGATGATCAGTAGTAGCTTCTGGTTCGTATCTATCATACTGTGATCAGAGTAAAAAATGTAAACTTTAGTGTGGATAGTTCACTCAGGAAATGTAGCTAGTACTATCATCTCTTTCTAAATGATTGTGAAGTGATATAAACCATTTTGAGGAGTGTTCATCTTCCTGAACACATTGAAATTCATTATGCTCCATTGTTACTTATTTACATCCTAAAGCTTTAGCTTTTCTTTCATTCAGCTGTATCAGTTGGAGTAGTTACCATAAGAATCTGCTAGCCAGCAGTGACTATGAAGGCACTGTTATACTATGGGATGGATTCACAGGACAGAGGTCAAAAGTCTATCAGGTAAGTATGGAAACTGACTGCATGTTAAAACAATTTTTTGTTTTGCAGTAATTTATGATATTCATGTGCTTTATAATTAAAAAATTTCAGTCACTGTTTAGTGTTTTTATAGTTATAACAACTGTGGTAGTACCAAATGCTTTTCTAAGAAATTTCTCATACTTTATTTTTAGAATATATCAAATACATTTACCAAAGCATTAATTTTAGTGTGAGGATTTCTACCAGTGTCTTTGTTTTACATTTGATTGCATTTTGTGCCACCAACCCATATCAGTAAATTATTATTTTTTCTTTTTTCTATATCAAGGAGCATGAAAAGAGGTGTTGGAGTGTTGACTTTAATTTGATGGATCCTAAACTTTTGGCTTCAGGTTCTGATGATGCAAAAGGTACTATAATTTTCCCTCAGGAGTTCCCACTCCCCAGAACTCCTTTTAGGCACAGCTATGTAAGTTATTTATTGAAACTCATGCTAGTCCTTTGTGAATCAAAAATAATTTGAGTTAGACATCAGTTTTTCCTGAGTGAAGGAAAAATGAGCGCACTGCTTCTTCATAATAATGTTTTTCCTTTTGTGTCACACGGTGCCCTCTGAATTGCTAGCAACTTCCTAAAGATTCTTATTTTCCTTATGTGTGTATATGTCCTCCCCCTGCATCGTGTGTGTGTCTGTGTGTTTGTGTGTCCGTGTATATGCACATATGTATACAGAAGCCAGAAGAGGGTGTCAGGTCCCTGAGTTGGAGTTACAGGCAGTAGTGGCACACTAGCGTGGGTACTTGGGTCAGAATTCCATTCCTCACAATTTTATAGCAAGTGCTATTTACCAGTGTCCACCCCTACTATTATCTTTTAACCAAGTGTTTTAGATATACCATTTAGTAAACTTTATTTCCTGAAGCATTTAGAAATTTCTACATCTGAAATTATTTGAAATATCCAATATACTCTAAAGCCTCATGGTAGTAAAATATTTTTGTTTATATCTCTTTTCCTATCTCAATTGGCCTTTTCTGCTTTTCTTCTTTGTCTTTCTTTACTATTTGTTATTTTCTACTATTCTTCTTTCCTGTTTTAGTGGAGGTGTTGTGAACAGGTTAACTTACTTTTTAATCAAGTGTACTAATACCTTTTGAATGTTTTTTTTTTGTGTTACCTATGATAATAAATACCAATAAACCCAGCTTTCTACAGATTTAAAGGGGACCATGTCCCAAAAAATTTTAGATGGAAATAAAAATTAATTACTATGGAAACTGTTAACTGATTCAGCAGTGGCTATATTGAAAAAATGATGGTGAATATTTATTTTTTAACATAATTATTTATGAAGCATGATGTTAGAAAATACTGTACTCCAGTTTCTAAATTTTTCTATTTTATGCTGCATTTTTGAATGTCTGTGTAACTAACAAAGAATATATTTTTACATTCAGTTTGCCTTCAAAGTAGTTTTTGTGTTATAATTAAACAAATATCAGTATGTCTGTGATACTTCTCAGTTGGCAAATTGGAGACCTTGTCTGGAGTCCCCACTTCTGTAGGTTTGTAAGTTAGCCAGGCAAGTCTCTCTCTACTTGTGTTTCCAACTCCAGAGGATCAGATTCCTTCTTCAAGCCTTCACAGGCATCTGCACACAATGCATACACACAAACACAGAATCATATAAAGGAAAAAATATAAACCTTTTAAAAATAACTTTTAAAGAGAGTTGCCATAATTTTCTTTCCCTTTTTTCATTCCTTTCATTGTGTAGCTTCCACAGTAAGGACTAAATAATAGTGGTCCCAGCATTGGAGCCTTTATTTCACATATTGTGCTTTTTCTTCCCTCTTTTTATATATAAAGGCCCCTATCTATCTATCTATCTATCTATCTATCTATCTATCTATCTATCTATCTATCTATCTATGTGCGAATATGTTTATTTAACTTGTTTTAGTTCTCAGAAGTGAAATTGCCCTATTATATGATAATCTATGGTTACATTTTTGGAACTGTCACCATATTTATCATGTTATCTATACCATTTAAGATCCCATATATAATGGGTATAGTGCCTGAGTGTTCTGATTTCTCCACATTCATGTCAACATCCTTAGCCTCTTAGTTTGGATTTACCTGCCTACCTGCCCAGCTGACTCCATCCCTCTCTGCCTCTTTCTTTATTCCCGCCTTTCCTTTTTCTTTCCATATCCCCCTGCTTTCATTCACTAACTTCTTTTTTTGCCTGCCTGCGTGCCTTCATGTCTTTCTACCCGCTGTTTTTGTTTTGTTGTAAAATATATAGAAAAGTCTAAAAGTGGGTTTAAGGGGGTAATTGAATATAGTTTTTATTTTAATTTCTCTACAGTGCCGTGATACAAAACATCTTTCTTTACGTGTGAGTGTTAACAATCTAGCTATCTTTGTTGAATTCTAAGTTAACACACACACACCCACAAAAAACCAAAATTCTCATTTTTCTTACTCTTGTTTTTGCTTGAAATGAGAGTTATCTTTATATTCTGGGTATTAACCAAGCGCATAGTTTGTATTCCACCTTTGGGTTCCCTTTTTATAGTGTTGATAGCATTTGGTACATTTATAAATTATTGTTATAAAGTTCAGTTTGTTTAATTTTTGCTTTTGTTGTATATGCCTTTAGAATATTTGAGAAATCACTGCCAAATTCATTGTTGTGAGACTTTTCTCCTATATTTTCTTCCATGAGTTTTGCAGTAAGTCTAACATTTATGTCTTTGACCCATTTTAATTTGTATATGGTTTAAAAATACAACTTTGTTTTTACACACAAATGTCCTGAATTTCTAACGTCTCTTACTAAAAAGATTATTTATTCTTTTCCCATTTCATAATCTTGGAACAATTAACAAAATTACACTTTACATTCTTGGGTTTAGCCCTTGTCTTTTTATTGTATGCCTTTGGTTTTTATGTATATCTTCATTCCAGTACCACATTATTTTAATAATTGTAGTGCTATTTTGAAATCAAGAAGTATGAATCTGCCGTCTTTGATTGTTTTCAGGACCCGTTTTGGCTGTTTTGGGCCCATTGACAGTATATATTTTATTTCTGTAAAACAATTGAGTGTTTGTAGGGAAGCTGTTCGGACTTAAGTGAATTTTATTCATTAATATTTCTGTATTTCTGTGTAATTATTTTCTTCCTATTATAGTTCATGTCTCTGACTTGAGACCTTCTCTTTTAAGCTTTGTTCTTCATACACTTTCTTCTAAGCACTGCTCTAGCTAATTCTTAGATTTCATGTATTAACATTTGTTTTTAGTTTCAACTTCTAATTCCATGGTTTGTTTTTTTTTCTTTTTGAGTAACTTGTTTAGCTGTGGATCATTATAAAATGTATTTTAAATTTTTTAGAAATCTAATTTATGTACAAACAATTTATATAATTTTAATTCCTCTAAATATGTTGTAATTTACTTTGTGGTCCAGTTTATGAACTACCCTGGTAAATATTTCAGAGGCATTGAGAAGAATCTCTACTCTGTCTTTTATAGAGAATTCAATAAGTGTCATTTAGGGAACTCTTGGTAGTATTGTTCTGGTTTTCCATATCCTACTGATTTTTCGGGTTATGAGATAGAAACATGAATTCTAATTTATTTCTATGTTCTGTGTAATGTTTTTCCTTTCTTTTTTTTTTCCTGCAAACTACAGACAATTTATATGAGAGTAGATATAAAAATAAATCTTTGAAGTGACACAGGCATGTTTTCTGGAGCTGGCTCATTGGTTAAGTGGATATTCTGTGTTCATTTCTAGAGACTTTAAGGACTCTGGCCTCCCAGGGCACCTGTATTTACATGTACACACACACACACTCACACACATACTCAAAATTTAAAAATAAATCTGGACAAAAAAATAGATAGGTGACAATAAATGTGTGTCCCATTTATTTATTCAAAGAAGTAACTACAATTGCTAAATGAGTTTTGTTTCTGTCTACTTCTTAGGAATTAGTCAATGAATTGCTCATAATCTGGCACTAACTGCAATTTTCATTGTGTCAAATAATCTCTTTTTGAAGTCCCACATATGCCAATAGAACCTGCAATAGTTGACCAGGAAGGTAGCATGCCAGTGACTCTTTCTGTAAGAAACTACAAAACAATCTTGAGGTACACTTTTTTTTTCCCTTAATTTCTGTACATGTTAGGGCAAAAGCTGGGGAAATCAAGAGTATGTGGGGTTTAATGGCTCTGAATATTTAAAAATAAAAACCTCACAAAGCTATATTTAGAGACAGCATTAAAAGAGATAACTTAACAATTAAAAGTACTTTCTTGTCTTAAAGAGGGCTATATTTGGTTCTCTGTAAGCGGAGACTGCTCATTCATTTCCCTGTGCCCAGACCCAAATAATCACACGAAAACTGTATTAATTACAACACTGTTTGGCCAATGATTCAGACATATTCCTAGCTAGTTCTTGCATCTTAAATTAATCTATTTCTATTAATCTATGTATCACCATGAGGTTGTGGCCTATTGGTAAGGTTCTGTTGTCTTTTTCCTTTGGTGCTACATGGTGTTTTCTTGACTCAACCTGCTTTCTCTATATATCTCTATTTAGATTTCCTGTCTTGCTTTACTCTACTAAGCCATTGGCCAAACAGCTTTATTCACTAGCCAATGAAAGTAACACAGTAATACAGAAGGACATTTTACATCAGTTCTCAGCACCCATATGACAATTCAGAACCAACTTCTATTTCAGTTCTAGGGGATATGACTCCCTCTGGTCTCCACAGCTCCTGCATGCATTTGGTGTACTTTTAGTTACCCAGGCCCACTTACATACCTACACATAATAAACCTTAAAACAAAGAAGAAAAACCTGAGTTCAGTTCTGCCTGACACATAAAGTAGAGATGTATGCCTTCGTGTATTTTGAAGCTGTTATCTTAAGGGCATAAACCAATTGAAGGTTGGTATATGTTGGTAAATTGCCCCTTTATTAATACATAGTACCATTTTTTAAGTCTCTTAGTAGTCTTCTGAGAACTACACCATTGAATATTCATGAATCTGAAATCTCTTCTTTATACCTATTTGTATTAATATTTTACCTTTTTGTTTTCTTTTATGAGCCTTAAATATACTATTTTCTTTCTTGTCAGTATTTTTATTCTTCAGGTTAATTCTTATTTTGTAGTTTACTGACTCACTTGTCTACCTCCATTTTTCTAAAATCTTTCCTACATTCTTTTTATTCTTCAAAGTAAATTTCTTTTTTTATTTTGCTGTACAGATATCACTCAGAGAAACAAAACATGCCTGTGAATTACATGGGACCTTTGTGACCCTCATCTATGTCCCCCTTAGCTTGACAATACTTTGTCATTGATGTAACTTTTCTCTTCTGTGAAGGTCCACACAGTGAATATTGTTAACTACGAGGACCATGAAGTGCCAGCTATACACACTTCCCTCCATTGCTATAGTACAAAACCAACTGTTAAATATATAAATCAAGAACATGAGCCTCTATTAGTAACGTTTTGTAAAACAATGGTCACAGAGTCCCTGGGTTATTTTCAGAATATTTCCTGTATTTCATATGAGATCTTAGGTTTTGTGATAGTTCTGGTAAACAGCATTGTCAATTCTATTTGTGAGTATTTTTTCTGTTTTATATAAATACAATGTATATTCTGTTTTTTTTAAATAGCATTTTGAAAAATAAATTTAGGGAATTGATTAGCTCAAATATTGCAGATTACTAGATAATAAACTTTGCTCTATAGGGTAATTGAATTTTTGAAAATTTATTAATTTTTATTGAGCTGAGGAATCAGATGGTACTAAAGGAAAAACCATTCCTTTACCTAGTAACATTGAGGTAATAAAACTTGTATAGAACACTTAATGTTACATATCAGACTTATTTCCTAGTGCCAACTAGATAATGAGTTTATTTTTCTCGTCCTTCATTGCTATATGGTTTTTCCATAACTCATTTTTATATTTTTTATTAGAACTAAAGGAGAGCATATGTAAATAAATATGTGTTTTGTTTGATTGTATTGCTTTGGATCTTGTCTTTAATTTTTAGTTAGTTTTTTTTTTTTTAAGAATTTCATATGCTGAGTTTTAGTTACATTTACCACCACCTCTCCTTCCTGCCAACTTTGTGTCCTCTTTTTTTCCACAAGTCTCATCTTGTTCTCTCTGTATATTCATGAATATATGATCTTCCACTGGGGCTTATTTTACCTACCATTGGTAATACTCAAAGAAGACGAGTCTCTCCCAGCAGCTATCCATTGCCACTAGCCCTAAGGTGGGACATCATGTCTACCTCTCTTCTCCATTGAGGGATTGCACAGGGATTGTTTGTAGTCTTAACTGCTGTGATTTCATAGTGCAGCTTCCTGGCTGTGTCTGGAAGACACTATTTTCTTGTATTCATTCACATTTCTGGGTCTTATTGTCTTTCTGCCCCCTCTTTCTTGACCCTTTTAAGGAGAGGGTGCAATATAAATTTTCCATTTGGGACTGAATATTCTGATGGCACTTGTTCTCTGCACCTTGCCTAGTTGTGTTTCTTTGTGTTAATCATCATCTGTAGCCAATAAAAGCTTTTCTGATGAGGGTTGGAAGATGCGTCCATCTGCATCTTTGCCAAGTGGACAGGCTTGAGTGTCTGATGAACAAATAGCTTATTTGTATAACTTGGCCATTATAAATAGTGTAATAAATATGTGAGTGTGGGTGTTTCAGTAAACACATTTTACTTTTATGGGATAGATGCCTAGTGTTGGGGTTACTGGATCATGGTGGTCCCTTTCTCCACAGCCCAGACAACTTTTATACCTTTTGTCATTTTCATAACAATCATTCTTACTTGAGTAACCACCAGTTGTGGTTTCTATTTGTGGTTTCTCTTTGAATTCCTCTGTTTAGTTATGTTGAGCTTGTTTTTGTGTATTTGCTTCCCATTTGTATGTGTTCTCTTGAGAAATAGCTTTACATTGATTTTTTTCTAACCCCACACCCACCCCTCTTTTTGAGACAATGTTTCTCTCTGTAGCCTGGAACTCCCTCCATTGGCCAGGCTGGCCTTGAACTCACTAGATTCACCTACCTCTGCCTCCCTAGTGCTGGGGTTAAAGGCCTGTGCCACCACTCCCTGGCTTGCCAATTTATAAAAAAAAGAAAGAAAAACTTCTGTTGACTCAAACAACCCATCTCCACAAAATGAGTATACAGAAATTAGTAATTTGGTTATATGGTGATAGAAAATTATCTGAAATGGAAAGCAAGGTACTAGTGACTAATAACCATAAAAAGTTTATATGTGTTAACCAAGTGAATCTATGTTTACTGAAGTAGAATCTTCTTATTAGTAAAGAACACAAAACAATTGTGTTTAAAATCCTTACTCTGGTGAGTGTCTCTTTTAAAGCTTACTTATTTTGGTAATAAGTAGTTTTTACTGAGACTTCATGTGTAAATTATGAAAGCCATCTTCATTGAAGTCCTCTTTATTGTGACTCTTTTTAGTTACTCATTTTTAGAAGTAACTTTGTCAGTAATCTTTAAAGGCCCTGAAGTTTTCTGTGCTTCCAGCCCCAAAAATATGTTTGAATCACTTGGGGTGTTTTGTTTAAAAAAAAAAAAAATCTTTATTTAAATTGCAATTACCTGGCACCGTCTAAGAAATATTCCTGAATCAGATATTGAAACAGACCAAAAGATGGATAAAGTTGGCTGGTAAACCTTTCCCTGTACTTTTAATGCTTTTATTCTTTTATTCAGCCAGGATGGCAACTTGTGCCTTAAAATTCTGTTTTGTGAATTATATTTATTCTCATATGTTTTCATTGTTTAAAATTTGCTCTGGTACTTTTGTAAAATAACAACTTACGTTTCTGCTTCAGATCAGATCTGCTCTAATTTGATTCTTAATTAATCATAAATTCTAGTATATTCCACTAGAATAGACTGTATCATATAAAGAACTTTAAAATATAGCCATGGATTTTTATATTCTGTCATTTATGTTTACATAAACCATAGAAAACTAAAATTTACATAATTTTTATTTGTTTGTTTTTCTGGTGTGTGTGAGAAACGGGGGGGGGGGGGTCCTCACTTTAGCCCCTGACTGGCCTGGAACTATGATAATAGGCTGGACTTGAACTTACAGAGATCTGCCTGCCTCTACCTCCCAAGCACTGTGGCCAACCGCATCACCACATTGCTGTTTTTTGATAACCTATTAAGTCTAGTTGCATGTGTGTTCTTGGTTATGAAGCCACACAATGGAGCATGGGAGACCCACCAGTACCAATAAAGATTGATTCTTCCTCTCCCTGCAAGTATCCACTTCCTGTTGCTCCTTGGTTTGGGCGGAGTCCTAGAGTCATCTATCACATTTGTGTCAGAATTGGGGTAGTTTACAATGCTGCAGGTTTTAGGTATGTAACCACATGACCGTGCTATCCAGAAGTCAGCATTTGACAGCACTCCTCCCATATTTCAGTCCTTACATTCTTTCCTCTTCCAAGGTGTTGGGGCTGCTGGGAAGGGCTAGGAATATAAATATCCCACTAGAGCTGAGCACACTGAGTTTCTTCTTTTCAGTGTCTGACAGGGTGGGGCAGGAATATAAATGTCCCACTTAGTGCTGAGAGCACTGAGTCTCTTCTTCTCAGTGTCTGACAAGTTACACACCTCTCCATTAACTACTTTCCAATGTAAAGAAGTTGCTTCTTTGACAGAGGTTAAGAGCACCCCGGTTCTACCTTCGCTGGAAGTTTTGAAGTGTTTTAAGAGACATTTTTATTTTAACAATCTCATACATGTGAAAATTGTGGTTTTTATTTAAATGTGTGTTATATCTTCACTATAGAATATTGATACTAATTTATGTATAATGGACCCGCCATCTAGCTCCAGAATGCTTGTTTTGTACCTTTGTCTTATGGGTTCCACATATCTTTGTGAAATCACTGCTCATGTCTGTTGAGTTTTAGCATTGAAAGCTTGCTCTCAGATTCAAGTATTGTTCTATTACATGATTATTCATCTTAATATTTTGTCCTAATAAAATGTTTTATATTCATACAAAAGGTACATTGGTAGCACTTGTCCAGTTGCAGAAACATTTTCTCAGTGTATTGTTCTTTTTATTTTTATCTTCATTACCTTAGTGAAGCTGTGGTCTACCAATTTAGACAATTCCGTGGCAAGCATTGAGGCAAAGGCTAACGTCTGCTGTGTGAAATTCAGCCCCTCCTCCAGATACCATTTGGCTTTTGGCTGTGCAGGTAAAAAATAAAAGTAGATTTATCCTTTTTCACTTTTTATCCCCATGCCTGCAAGTACAATTAAAAATAAATTATACTTTTGTAATCTTAAATTTTCTTTTTGTTGTTAGGTTTTAGTGAGAAGTACATTGTTATTACTCATTTATTTATTGTTATACCTAGTTGTGTTATTCTGTCACATATCTTTAATAATAGAGATGGGCATGTTAATTTTTGTTGGCTGTCTGCTAAATGTTTGTGTGCATTTTTCTTAGAGACTAACAGAATAGTGTTTATTAAACAGCTGTACTATAGAGGATCAGGATTTTTTAAGAAGCCTATTAATTCCTCTGACTTTATTTATTCAGTTCTTGCTATGCATAATGCACTCACCTAAGGGGAATGAACTTGCCAGTTGTTTAGCATGGAGACATGCTGATGTGTAGTCTATTTTTTTAAGATAGGTGTTCTAGTTATATCAACAAATCACCTTAAGTATTTTGCACTCCTATTTTACACTGGTCCCTTCACGTTACTAGTAGTAGCAGTTTTCATTTTGAGAGGGCCATGAGTTGCAGAATAAGTCATATGCTCACCCTACTCAATTTTTTTTCTCTCTTGAATTCTTACTGAAATAAAAAGTAAATACTTACAATTTAAAATGTGAAAGTTCCTTGTTATTTTTTCTAATATTATGGCTGTTTTTTTAAAAAAAGATAAGCTGACACCATGTAATGAGAACAATAACAACTTTAAGAGAACATGTTTTAAACTTTGTCATTACTAGTGCTACTTGTTTCTGTAAATCTTCTTACTTCCCTGTTTGTTTACTCTTTTTTTTCCATTAGCGAGAAATGTAATCTTGAGCAAGTTGACTAACTTGTCTGGCAAGTTGTCTCTAACTATTGGCTATTACAGTAGATTCTCATTTTGATGCTTACTGTGTACACCTGTACACATCTTCCAGAATTGTTTGTCTTTCTTGAATAAATTCACCATGGCTTGAACATAATTGATAGAATTCATCCAATGAAACCTGATTTTCTTCTTAGTATTGCAACCATATCCATATCCTGTACTTCTCTACTATTGTTTCTTTCCTTTAACTATTTTCATAATGTTGAACAGGCTCAGAATAGAAAATAAGAAAAAAGGATCATTTAACATGTGGTCAGCATCATTCATTTATAGTTTGGTATAATGCTTACTGTTGAAAGCAATAACTTTGGCAAAAATATGTTCAGAATAAGGTAAAGGTTAACAGCTGACTTAGCATCAACAAGTACATGAGACCAAGAGATCAACAGAGTTATCACAAAAAGTACTTAAAAGTTAGGAAAAGTGTGTAATCCCAGAATTAGGTATTTGTTCAAAATACTTTTTGTAACCGAAATAACAAAACACTGAAAGGAAAAAGAGAGTGTGTATCTGAAGCCCAATAGGAGTTACCGTGGTCCTGGCACACTGACTGATTTTTGTCCCAAATACCGAGTTCCAATATGATTTCAGAATTGTGTTGTTTTTGTAAACATAGAACAACAGAAAACATAAATTAAGGCATTTTTAGCTACATTGGTGAAAACATCAGGCCAGGAGAGTTACAGACAGATAGGAAAATACCTGATAGTGGATTCAGATACTATTTGTTGACATTTTAGTCTTTAGGATTGGTGGAATCTAGTGGTTTGTCAAGATAATACATCCCAGGGTATTTTACTTGGTAGTTCAGATTTGTTGAGTCAGGCACAAGTGAGCAGGGATTCACTATTAAGGGGGCTAAATAGCCCAAGAAAATCTGCCTATGAATTTACAACATTGAAACTCTGCTTTTTGGTCAGGGTTTATTATCACAGCAACACTAATAAAGAAACCCTAAATAATGGAAATGTATTCTAGATTAGTGAACAGTGATACTTAATATGCCAAAGTGTCCATTAGACTACAAACTAGACCCAGTGATCTTACGCAGTAAATTGGCAACTACTTCCTTTAATCCCAAGAAATACTGGCTCTTTCCTTGTTCTGTTGGGTATTGGGTTCAGGATGACACCTCAGTATAGAGTCATCCTTAGAGCCCACACCTAAGACCAGCATAGCATGGACTGAAAACAGGACCATGGTGTTGTGCCTGTCTGCTGCTCTGGTATATTTGGAGCCTTAGGTAGCTAAGTCAGCCACAGGAGATGCTGGTCAAAATACAGATTGCTTTTACTGTGGCTACATATCCCTTCCTGCCTAACATCACAGTGAGATCAGATGCTGTTTTCTTGAAGACCAAAAGCTTGCTGGGTTTCAGTGGCCTGGCAATGTTTTGTGGTTTTTCCTTAGCCCCAGGGAATGGAGCAATGATGGACTCAGGGAAGAGGTAGGGGCAGCTTGTTGACACCAGGTCAGCTTCACCCAAAGTTTTGGTGCATGAGCACTGGCTTGGTAATCGACCTTAGGCACTGTCAGATACTGGATTGCATCTTCATGTTCTGTTACTAGGCTCTACGTTTTAGGTCTAAAAAGCTAGTTTCTTCTTCCCTTACCTAATGGCTTATTTGTATGCTTTGTTATTTGGAATTAAGGAGAGGTTTGTGGGCAACTCTTTTCTTTTTGTTGTTGTCTTTTGTATTTTATAGCCTGCTTGCTTCTGTTAGGCTTAAACAAGATACTAAGATCTCTCTCCTGGACTCCGTTCTAACTTTTGCAAGGGTAGTTTTTAAACAAGGCTTCAAAATAATATTTCTATGTGAAGATGATCGCTCTTACTCAGCCACTACTTTACTCAGATGTAAACACCAAATCCATTTCAGTTGTTTTCCTTCCTTTTCTTCATTTACTACATTTATCTCTTTATTTTCTTTTAGATCACTGTGTTCACTACTATGATCTTCGTAACACTAAACAACCAATAATGGTATTCAAGGGACACAGAAAAGCAGTCTCTTATGCCAAGTTTGTTAGTGGTGAAGAAATTGTCTCTGCGTGAGTATTACTCCCCTTGGAGGGTGAGTTTGGTACAGAGGTCTCAGCATTGATGTTTTGGGTATATGCAAAGAGTGACCTTGGATTGTATTTTCTTTCTCAAGTGACAGATTTACATGTCTTTAATTAAAATACATGTATCTTACCTTCATTGTTTATTTTATGTTACTTATAAATAAAAGGCTGTGTTACTTTCTGATAAGCCCTCTTAAGTGATATTTGTAATTTAATTAACAGTTGAACTTCAAATTTGATCTGCCACTGCTTCTCCTGTAGAGGTAACCAACATGGTTGATGTAATATAAAGAAAAATAATTTATTACATTAAAGTCAATCAGTATGTGTTACTTATAGGTCTGCTTTCAACATAGTAGTAGGATGGTTTTTGGTTTTAAATATTTTGTTGATTTTATAATAACCTACATCAGTTTCACAGTAAAATCTGTTTTAAAGATAACTTTTTAAGTGTGTCTGTTTATACTCAGCAAATGTCCTTTTATAAAATATTAGTTGCTGTTTTTGAAGGTAAGAAAATATCAGTGATACAAAGTAATCTCCAATGGGAAACTATAGGACTTTTCTAATAACATGGGTAGTTCCATGTTTTGTTTATCATTCTCATAGTTTTCTTATTATCTAGTAAATATTCATTCTTAATTTCTGCACACACACACAAACTTACTGGTTTCTTGCTTTCTTCTTTTTAAGTTAGTTCCTTATCTCTCTTAGAAGCTTGTTTACACCAGGGCCTTGAATTTTCCATCTCACCTTCATCTTCACATTGGTTGCTATAAATAAGAATTTAGTGATGTTGCAAAAATGATTTCAGTTCAGTTACAAAAGAGGACAAAAAATATTCAAAACTGAGCTTTCCAAGGGAGTTATGTGGGTAATGAATTCACAAACTTAAATTAAGTGGTAGCTAAAGAGAATTCTATCTTTAGAATAACTATTATAGGCAGTAAATGACTTTAATGATGTTTTAAATGAAAAGTCATTGCAATACTGTGGAATAAAATAGATTAAAGCACATTTATTTTTCTTTGTGGGTTTGTTTGTTTGTTTGTTTGTTTGTTTGTTTTTTTTGAGACAGGGTTTCTCTATAGCTTTGGAGCTTGTCCTGGAACTAGCTCTTATAGCCCAGGCTGGCCTTGAATTCACAGAGGTCTCCCTGCTTCTGCCTCCCAAGTGCTGGCATTTCTTTTTTTTTTT
>NW_004949095.1:8405911-8408343 GCF_000317375.1 Microtus ochrogaster
CTGTGGGAAGTCCAAGGACCGCCCACCTCCATCCAGGTTCAGTAAGTTGAGCATCCAAACTGCCCAAGCTCCCCCAGAGCCAGCACGTGCAGTAGGATCAAAAACCCATTGCCATTGTTCTTGAGTTCTCAGTAGTTCTCAGGAGCTCAAATCAAATGGTTTGAATCTTGTCTATATACAGTTGTAACCTTCTGAACCTCAATTTCCTCATCTTCAAAATGGGGCTAATAGCAGCACCAAGTTTTTAAATCTTTAAATAATATATGGAAAAGGTGTACCATAGTGTCCTGCTCAAAATGATTTAATTATGTAGTCCTTAATAAATATTGATACATTCCCTTAAAAAAGTATACAAAAAGTTTAAAGCAAGCAATTCAATATAAGAAAGCAGTTTGCAAAATAGTATGAGTCCTAAATTTGTCTATTAGAATTACCAGTGGGTTTTAGAAAAAACAAAAAGAGTTTTGGGTAAGCAATGAGATCTATATATTCTGTCAGCAAAATAAACTACATTGTGTGCTTTCCATTCGTATCTCTCACATATAGGAATTGCATGAAAAGTTTATGTCTAGTATACCAGTAACAAGAAAAATGAGGGTCTTCCCAAAATGGAGCACATCTCTGAGTGCAAAGACTCATTATTTATTAATAGTGTGACAATGCTATTTCCTGTTTACCCAGGCATTATTGAAAGCATGTTAGATGAATTTGGTTTTCACAGTGTTGGGTCCAGGCCCATTTAATTTTATAAAGTAGATAATTATATATCATATTTACCTGTTAAAACATTGGCCAATGAGAACATAAGACTCAGACACACTGGCACCAAAGTCTGCATTCTTAACCACAAAACTGGATTGCTTTTTAATTACTAATGGTGATGAGTTTCATACTATGAAATCTAAAATTTAGTCCTCTTTGTGTTTATCTTAGCTCAACAGACAGCCAACTAAAACTGTGGAATGTGGGGAAACCATACTGTCTGCGTTCCTTCAAGGGTCATATTAATGAAAAAAACTTCGTAGGACTTGCTTCCAATGGAGATTATATAGCTTGTGGTAAGTGAAATTATATTTTTAAAGAAACTTTTTGCAAAGACACGTCATGGTAGTTTGCAGTGGAAAAATGACCTGTGTTCTCAGAAGACAGCATCACTTAATGCTTAGGACTGAATCATTAGTGTTTCTTTTCTGCACCCAAGCCCTGTATTCTTAGTAATGAAAAAGATCTTTAACTGCTTTCTGGTATTTCTAAACATGCCATAATTTCTCTTGGAATTATCTAAACTATAAAAACTATTAAATTCTGCTACTAGTATTTCAAGAAGACATCTTTTCAGAAACATTATTTTCATTTTGTCCTGTCTAGTATCTTTTTCATTAAACAGTCTGTTTGGATTGCATGAATATGTTATTCTGAATTTTTTATTAATATATAATTTATGCAAATTTAAATCAGAAGTGGAAAAATTCAATTTTCTGTTTTCAAATATTCTAATAAAAGAATTGTCAACACTTTTAAATGATATGGCCCTTATTCAGTAAATTGCATTTTTTCTAATGTATGAGCTTGATTACCACCAAAGTAGATATGCAGCACGTTTATCCTTAGGAGGCTCCTGAAATGTGTTAGTTCAACTTTCTCACTTTCTCATTGGTAGGGTAATGTTGTATGGGAAGTGGAGAATTGAGTTGTTTAGACTGTTCAAATTGGCCTTTACAAGTACCACAACTTTTTTCCTCTGTACATTGTAATATTTTTTAAATGCAGTTTAAGATTCTTGTTTCATAGATGCTTTTTAAATGTATAGACCTCTGCTATAGGTATTTTTCTTTTTAATATGAAACATTTCAAACTTAGAATTATAAGCACAGTCACATCATTTAGCAATGGTTATTTCTTTAGGTTAGTAAGCTGTAGTTTTGTTCCTTCTCCCATAGTTGCCAATTAATTAGTCTTGTCTTTCAGATTTGAATATAAAAGATAATTGGTCTGTAGTAATAGGAGCGGCGGGGCTGCATCCCCAGCACCCCAGCTGCTTGGCTAGCTTATGCCCCAAAATAATTACACGGACACTGTATTCCTTTAAACACTGTTTGGCCCATTTCTATCTAGCCTCTTCTCGGCTAACTCTCACACCTGGACTAGCCCATTTCTAGTGCAGCCCACGAGGTGGCTTACCAGGGAGATTCTAGCCTACGTCCATCCTGGGTCGGAGTTTCATTGTGTGTGTCTCAGAGAGCAGAGCTCTCGCGTCCGCCCTGGAGATGGGAGAGCATGGCGTCTCTCTGAGGCGTCTGCCCCCAAGACTAGAGCTGTCGAGTCTGAGCTCACTTCCTCTTCCTCCCAGCATTCTGTTCTGTTTACTCCTCCCACCTATGTTTTAACCTATGAGGGCCAGCCAAGCAGTTTGTTTATTACTTAACCAATGA
>NW_004949095.1:8408443-8416203 GCF_000317375.1 Microtus ochrogaster
TCCCAGCATTCTGTTCTGTTTACTCCTCCCACCTATGTTTTAACCTATGAGGGCCAGCCAAGCAGTTTCTTTATTTTTTTAACCAATGACCTTCCTCCATCATTGGTCTCTTTGCTAAAACTTGGATTAATAATTACTATCTAAATGTTGTGTTCTGGAACTGGGTCTAGAGATGTAGTTCACTGTAGCCAAAGGCCTTATATTCAATCTCTAGGACAGAGTGTAGGGATTATAGGAAGGATGGTATTCTTAGCTAAGTGTAGTATCATACACCTATGACTCCCAGCATTTGAGAAGCAGAGGAAGACAGTTTAAATTTAAGGACGATGTGGGCAACATAGCAAGAGTGCCTCAAGTGAGTATGTATGTATGTATGTATGTATGTATGTATGTATTCTAATTCCAGGTTCTCCCATTCTAAAAAGATTGCACTTATTATTTCTTTTCAGGAAGTGAAAACAATTCCCTCTACCTGTACTATAAAGGACTTTCTAAGACTTTGCTGACTTTTAAGTTTGATACAGTCAAGAGTGTTCTGGACAAAGACCGGAAAGAAGATGATACAAATGAATTTGTTAGTGCTGTGTGTTGGCGGGCACTATCAGATGGGGTAAGTTTTCATGTAATTTTAACTATGGCATTTCAAATTGTTTATGAATACTTAGCATTGGTTGTTTTATTGTCTTTGTTTTAGATTTAAGGTATAGCCAGGTAAATGGTAGGTGTTTTCTTTTTCTTTTCTGTTTTTTTTTGTTGTTGTTGTTTTATTCTGGCATTTTATCATCAGAGAAAATGGATGTTTTAGGCACTAATTAAAATGTCACCAGTAAAGCAGTGTCTTGATGAATCTCATATACCCAGGACACATGTGCATACTTCAGTTACCTTTTTTAAGACTAGAAGTTCCTCCAGAATATCATCTGTGTCTCATTCTTAATGATCAAAAAAAGGGCTTAGCTCATGTATTCGTAATTAAATACTATTTCAGGGTAGAATTAACTTTACAGATATATAGTAATAATTAATCAATTTATTTACAAGAGAGTCACACTGCTAGGTTATAAAAATCAGATCATCAAAGTTTTCACTTTATACATTTTAAAGAAATATGTAGAAAGAATTATTTTTATTATTTTATATGTTAACAGTTGTCAGTGCTATTTTTTTGAAAGTCTTTTAATGCTTGATTAGGGAGAAGGAGAAATTTTGTTGTTGTTGTTGTTGTTGTTGTATGTAGGTTGTGTTTAGGGTCTGTAAATTGATCCCTTGGCCTTGTACAAGGAAAAATGAATTCTTCCACTGAGTGATTGCCCTAATTTTCTTTTCCTTTTTTTTTTTTCTTTTTGTTTTGTTTTGTTTTCGAGACAGGGTTTCTCTGTAGCTTTGGTGCCCGTCCCAGAACTAACTCTTGTAGACCAGGCTGGCCTCGAACTCCCAGAGATCCGCCTGGCTCTGCCTCCCGAGTGCTGGTATTAAAGGCGTGCGCCATCACTGCCTGGCCCTAACTTTATTTTCAACATAAAAAATTCTGACATGACACATAATTTAAAGTATTTGACTTCCAAGTGAAGTTTTATTTGATACGCTCTTGGTGTTCTTTTAAAATTTGTGACTCAACCTCCAGGTTTGATAATAATAGAACTGTGTAATTTGTATGAGCCTTCTCACCATGTAGAATTATGAAAGTTATACCAAAGTTCATGCGCTATAACACATCACATGAGTATGTGTTTGTTGGTGACAAGTTGTGTGTGTGGCAATAATCTCAGTTTATTCCAGAGCTCAAAAAATTGATGTTATCTATTAAGTATAGCTGAAAAGGGGGCAACAAAAACGGGAATTTGGAGAGCCAAGAAAGAACTTGAAACTTTTTAGTAAACAACAGAACTCTTTACAGTCCTAACAATGTCCTTAAAAAGTTGGAAACCTGGTTACCAATATCAGAAGGGTTTTCTTCATAGGACAGGATATTCGCAGTGAGCCCTCTGTGTGCAGGCAACTCTGATGAACAAAGGCGCATGTTACGCATTTGCACGCCTCATGTTCATACTTCTGAAATGTCTGACAAGTCATGTGAGTCTCACACCTGTCTTTAAGGAGTCTAGATGGTATTGGTGTTACTGAAAACAATTTTGTATATGTTGTTACCCCAGAAGGCTTTTCAGGAGGACCAATCATGTCAAAGAAAGAGACTACTAAGATTAATGTATAGGCCTAAGCTGAAATATACAGCTTAGATTTTAAGCTAGAAACTTTACCAAATAAAGAAGTGAATTATTTAAAAAAAAGAAGAAGATTATTTATGAAAAACATTCAGAGGTTTTGGTTCATTATAGTCAAGGCAGGAAGCATGGTGCTGGAGAATGAGACTGCCAAATTGGGTGTTCCTTGAGCATATATGACACTTGAAAGAAAGCCTGTCTCCAAAGTGACATACTTATCCCCAAAAGGCCACACCTAATAGTACTAAGCAAATGTCTATGGGCCAAACATTCAAACCCAAGAGTCTGTGGGGGCCATTCCTATTCAAACCACCACATTTCACTCCCTGGCCCCACTAGGCTTGTAGCCATATCTTAATGCAGACTCCAAAGTTCAAAGTTTCTTCTGAGATTTATACAACCTCTTTATTGTAATCCCCTGTGAAATAAAAATCAAAAAGCAGATCACATACTTCCAATATATAATAGCACAGGATACACATTACGATCCCAAAATTGAGGGAAAGATGTATAGTTTGGAAATACTGGACTAAAGCAATCCTTGCCTTCAAGAGTTTCACACAGTGACCCTAGCAGGTCCTACAGTGCCTGGTGGGTAAAAAACAGAATATGCCATGTGAATGGAGAGTGAGTGTCAAGTTTTATTCAAGGGGAGTGTAGGGGAGGAGGGAGGGAGGGAGGGAGGGAGAGAGAGAGAGAGAGAGAGAGAGAGAGAGAGAGAGAGAGAGAGAGAGGAAAGAGGAAGAGGGAATCAAAGAGCTGCCTCTTTAGAAGAAGAGCTGGGAGGAGGAAGGGAGGAAGAGAGCCAGCTGGCCTCAATAGGAAGGGGGAGATAGGGTGTGGGTGAAACTTGTCTCTTAAAGGGACAGGGTACTGACAGGGAAGGCCTGCAAAATTATAACATTACCATCCTTCTTTTTCTTATAAAACTTCCAACTACCAATCATTGGCAGAATGTAAGCTGACGATGGGCAGCTATGTAGCTTGATATGTGAGGGGGGAGGTGCAGTTTCCATGAATAAGGAAAGAAGAAAGTCCAAGAAACTGAACTCCTGTATCCCAGAAGTTCAGTATGGACCATGGCTCAGACTGGCCTTGACTTACAAGGTCCTGGGCCATGAGAATGGGTGGACACAAACCAAACCCCTGCATTGTCACATGGAGTTGGGGGCTAGTAAGGGGCTGTAAGTCTGATAGACAAGTCGTTGACCAGTACTGGGTCTTTTCATGTGGGGGAACCACCTCCAAGACAAATCATGGAGGCATGGTCAGAAGTGGTTAGTGTCAGTGTTGGGTGTAGAATGATTTTGAGTTGGAAAAGTGACCTCATGAAAGGGTTAAACATTAGAGAATCCCTGGGAGCCCTCAGCTGAAAGGGGGAGCCTGCCGAGTTCAAGACACCAATGAAAGATTTTGTCAGGGAAATCAAGCAGGTCCCTGCAGGTGGGGGACCAGGCGGATAGAAAACAGAGTATGCCATGCTGACAGAGTCTGAATGTAAAGTTTTATTAAAGGGAAGTGTAGGGGGAGGCAGGGAGGGGATGAAGAGAGAGCAAGAGAAAGGAGAGAAGGAGGGGGAGGAGGGAGGCAGAGAACTGCCTCTTTAGAAGAGCTAGTGAGAGAGAGAGTCTTAAGACCAGCTTGGGGGGGGGGGTGGTATTGGGAGTGGGTGGAGCTTGTCTCTTAAAGGGACAGGATACTGACAGGGAAGGTCAACAAAATTATAACAACATCTCTGACACATATCTGGTCTCAGCGGCTTTCCTTAATCTAGGAGAAGATTCTATAACCCTTTTCTTCTAACCTTGATTCTAAAGCCAAAACCATGTTGCTGAAGCTGCCAAATTCTGCGGCTTATTGGAGCTGGAACATGGCTCCTTCATTGAGTTATATCTTCACCAACTTCTTGCTTTCAGTGATATCCTTTATTGCCTAGGCTTAGCTATCCTGAAACTCAGGTCTCACTGGCCTCAAACTCAGAGATCTGCCCACCTCTCTGCCTTCTGAGTTCTGGATTTAAAGGTGGGCACCACCTCACCTGGACCAAAGTTGTTCTTTAATTCCTGAAATCTCAGCAGGGTGGTGCAGTCCTGTCCTGAGGTCACCATTCCCTCTGTTTCACTTTTTAATTCATTTATCTCCTTGAACACAGTTTAGTTCCCTTCCACTTCCTGGTGCCTCTCTTCTTCTCAACCTGTACATTTTACATTTTTTACTTGGTCAATTTGCTTCATTATGGATCTGCCTAAGAGTTACCACTAATAAACCATTTGACAATGTCTATACTAAGCTGTTTTGAAATTTGCTTTGCCAAGGTAATTAATCCAAATCTCTACACTTTAGCCTTAGGCAGAGTTTTTGGACAAGGGCAAAAACCAGCAACATTTGTCAGCAAAATATAAGAATAGTCTGTAGGTCACATACCAGTTTCTTCTCTGAAACAGGCCCCCACAGTTCAGATCACCCTCACACCACTGTTTTCCCTGTTCCTACTAGGAGAGCCCTTTAAGCCTTGCTTAAAGCATTCAGCTGCTTTTATAATCCAATGTCCATGTACCTCCAAACAAAATCATGGGCACGCCTATCACAGCAATAACTGTACCTGGTACCAACTTCTGTACAAATATTGTTTTGTTGTTAGTAGGGTTTGTTTTGTTTTGTCCTCCCTCCCTCCCGGCATGTATGTGTTCATTTGGAGAGAAAGTCTAGTTATGTTAGTACAGCTTTCCTGAAACTATTCAGTCCTCCACCTTTTATCTCTCAAATTCTTAGATCATACACAAGCATCAAAATTCCCTGGGTGTGGTGGTGGCGTGGTTTATAGTTGGTGTGACCCAAGTGTACAGTGTTTATAAATGTGACAGAAGTGACCTCTATGGTCTGTCCCTTCACATTTACTACTGTGCACTGCTTACCAGAACAGGTTTCAGTCCTGCATGTTCTTTGATTGTCATTGCCAGATATAAATGCACCATGATATATATACCTTCTGTACCATATTTTAGCATAGCATTTTATTTCTGTGTTTAGATGCACAATGCTTAACACCAAATATTTTACCTATCTCCTAGAGTGTTTAGTATTAATACAGTAAGTGCAGGTTGTAATTTAAGAACAGTAGACTATGTATAACTAGGGGAGGTTTGGGGCTGGACCATCTAGCTTTTTGTACATATATGATGTGATGTTCTCACAACAAAATCATGTAACAGTGCGTTTCTTAGCACATCCTAATCTGCTTTGAAAGAAGACAGAAGAATTACCAGACTAGGAATGAACACACTCAGAGCAGCTTCTTAAGGGAAGAGAAATCAAGAGTCTAGTGTTTCTAAGCTACATGGTATGAGTGACTCACAATGTTTAGGTCACAAAAGAAATACAACCTAGGGTAAAATGGTAGAAGAAGAACTGTCACTTTGAAAAGCAGCTCCAAATCCTATCAATTCTTGAAATTGAATTTAGGGGGTTCTAGATAACTGGTATTAATAGAACCTAATAGATAACCTAAATTATCTATAAGGTTAACATAGTTTCTTTTCTCTTTTTTTCTGCTTTTGGAAATATAGTATGTAGGACACAGTAGCAAAATACAAGACAACATAAATAAAAATTCACTGTAGCAACACACAATAGAAACAGAATCACAGCAGCACTATACTACAGTTATCTCAGCTGGCTTATAAGTATCTGTGCTTATAAAATTAAAGACAGGACTGACAGTTTCACTTGGGAATTGACAACAAGTTTTAAAATGAAAACCCAGAATGAATTCATTTAATGAATTAAAGGAAAGGAAAGGATGGCAATGATTAGTCAGTGGATAAGTTAGGAGGAAGTATATAGAAGACACAGAGGGGCATGGGATATGGCTAAGTTTGTAAAATACTTGCTGTTCAAGCATGAAGAACTGAGTTATACCCCTCGTACCTTCATGAAAGGCTAAGCACAGTGGCCATCCTTATAGCCCAGTAGTATGGATTATTTTTGAGAACTTTAGGAAGTTGGTAAAAGACATAAAGGTAAAGATTCTTTGATTCTTGGAACTTCAGAGAGTGGAGATATAAAATACAAAATGTGTGCGATGAATATATCATAGGACCTGTCTTAAGTTGCCTTCTCACAGCACTGTCTCATTGAAGTATATTAAGACAAATATAAAATTTCATATCCTTGTTTCAAATTAACTTTAAATTTATTATAAAACACTATCAGTGGACTGGTATCACAGAATTGGCATACTGGCCTTGCCTCTGTATATTGAACAGTGTAAGAGTGATTGGAAACCAAACAGTGTGTTGTATTGAGGTAAGCTGCACAAATCTCAGCTCTCTCTAGTTGATAATATGTACACTTACTCCAAGGTAAAGGAGAAATCCTGTGAAACCCTGCCTGTGAGGGGTTGGTTGCTTGTCCTACTGAGTTTAAAGATTTGTAGAGGCTGGTGCCCTATGCTATAGCCTTCTATATAGCTTTGATAATTTTTTTGCTAGGTTAAAACCAGTTATCTCATTTTCTAGCCCTTGCTAATGATGAGGTCTCATAGTGAATGAATGAATGAGTGAATGAATGACAGACCATACATGTGTATAAATCTTATATATGTACGTATATAATCACATGACAGAAGACTCTCCACTTGCTGCTTTTTGAAAATTATTCAGTGAATATATTGTTGTAGGAGCTGCAGGCGGCATTCCGGCCGCCCCGGTTCCCGTATGGCTAGCTAATGCCCCGAAATAATTACACGGAAACTGTATTCTTTTAAACACTGCCTGGCCCATTAGTTCCAGCCTCTTATTGGCTAGCTCTTACATATTGATCTAACCCATTTCTAAAATCTGTGTAACACCACCAGGTGGCTTACCAGGAAAGATCTTAACCTGCGTCGTCTGGAGTGGGAGAATCATGGTGACTGCCTGACTCGGCTTCTTTCTCCCAGCATTCTGTTCTGTCTACTCCGCCTACCTAATTTTCTGTCCTATCAGGCCAAGCAGTTTTCTTTATTAGTTAACCAATGAAAGCAATAGATATAAGATACAATACCCACCTCTATCAGTATATAGTAGAGGAGCTTCTCTTTGCCACTTTTTTCAACTGTTTCTCTTCATCTTTTATCATCCTTTCTCCTCCCTTTAGCTAGATGGTTATGACACTTCAGAAAATAGTGCTGACTGTCAGGAAGAGGGCCAGTCTAAATGAACTCTTTGTGTTGAGAGTGAAAGAAGATTGTGAGTGTGGACCCTGACTTCCAAGAATGTGTTTCTAACTTCTGAGTTTCTTCTCTAGTATCCAGGATGTAGAAAGTCAGGGACATTCAAAACAGTGACAAAATTCTAAGGCACTGAATGTTAGTTTTTTCTCAGAGTAAATTGTTTGAGGCATAGAATTTTCTTAGTTTATGGGTCAGTATTATATGGATCAACTTAGCAAAATTCCGTAGTAAATGTAAGGAAGTTAACAAATAAGCTGGGTTTATTTTATTTTATTTTTTTTTATTAAAAATTTCCGCCTCCTCCCCGCCTCCCTTTTCCCTCCCCC
>NW_004949095.1:8423885-8463235 GCF_000317375.1 Microtus ochrogaster
ATTTTTTTTTTTTTTTTTGGATACAGGGTTTCTCTGTAACTTTGGAACCTGGAGACCAGGTTGGCCTTGAGCTCACAAAGATCTGCCTGCCTCTGCCTCCCCAGTGCTGGAAAAGGCATGTGTCACCACCGCCCAGCAGGCACATTTGCTTTTTATGTTGGGGAGTATTTAACTATTTCACACTTAAAAAAAAAATTTTTTTCTTTTAAAAAAAGAAAATTTTCTTTTTAGTGTTTTAATGTTATTATTCTGGGCAACCATTGTTTTATTACTTGCAATTTTTCCAAGAGTAGCATTCTGTAGTTTTTCTTTAGTATGCTGTTGGGAGCTATGAACTCCCCAGATCCTGAATTTCTGGTAAACAACTTGGAATGCTTGTAGCTGCTCTGAGCACAAGGCCCTCAGGAGTCCCTGTTGGCAGGGGAGTGGTTTCTGGTGCATTTGGCTGGGGTGTGGCTATTTATGCTGCCCCTGGATAAAATAAGGGGGGGGGCATTCCCGTTTCAAGAATGACCCATGTCTCTGTGTGTGTTTTTTTGTGTGTTTAAATCTCCAGGCCCTTGCCTAGAGAGCTAATGGTCCTGTAGTGCAGGCGCCACAATATATGAGTAGTACCATATTGTCACATAGTACACATGGGCGGTACAGTATGCAAGCAGGTATAATTAATATGATAAACATAAGACTGACATTTTATAAGCAAGAAAGGGAGAATTACGAATGCCTATTGACTTACAATACTAAATTACATAAAAATTTAAAACAACATACTTAAATAATAGATAACTTAAATAATAGATATTCAATTACGTGTTTCATCAATTAAATTATTTAAATATTTGAATAGATCACTCAACATTGTGTACATTATTTTAATTTAAATAATGTAATGTAATCAAGATTTCACTTTTGCAATTGATATGCACTATATATACCTTTGCAATGACGTTATGATATGGTCTTACTTTCATTATTTGCCTTCTTTTGATCTTATAAATGAGTGATATATTTGTCTTTTACATACCACTTATGCTTTTTGGAAAATGTCGACGTTCCAAAGATTTTCTTCCCACATGAAACAATTCTTTTTTTTTTTTTTCGAGACACTGTTTCTCTGTGGCTTTGGATCCTGTCCTGGAACTCTCTGTAGACAGGGCTGGCCTCGAACTCACAGAGATCCGCCTGCCTCTGCCACCCGAGTGCTGGGATTAAAGGCGTGCGCCGCCACCGCCTGGCCATGAAACAATTCTTACATGGACGTCTTGATGAAGGTTACCTCTCAGGCCTAACATTCATCAGTACCCTTGACTGTTGCCTTATGTGTTTGCTATGAATTCATGAACATTTTGGGCCATTTACACACTCCAATTTCATTGATATGTACAATTCACCCCAATATTTAATTGAAACATTAAAAATTATGTAAAATACTCATAAATATTCATGATGATGAAAATGTGAAGCAACCTTATATTTTTAGAGGAAAGTTTTAACCACTGTTTTCAATTCTCAAAGAAGTTTTGCAATGTGTCACTTTTGAGTTCTGAACCATTTTGTTTTCCATACAATAAACTCCTTCATAAAATCATTCTAAAAATGTTTAAAGTTTACCTTTTAACAAAATGTAACAAAATATAACCACGGAAAACTTCACATTTAAAATCAAATTAGTAGAATATTAAATATTTATAAAACTGTATACTTAAAAATATTCATAAAATTCTATGTAATTTTGTAGACTTGACAAAAGAATGGCACAAAATTGGGAGAATTTTCCTTCATCTAAAATGAAAATATGTCTGATAGAAGCTGTTAAGATTTCTGTCTTGTTCCTGCCTCCTCTCCGTATGTCTGTAAGAAATTGACAAACTCTGAGTGTGAGGTCTCTGTCAATCATGATAGCATAGCACCTGCACCTGGCTTCTCCAGCACAGGATGCGGTTCCATGAAATGCTGTGTGGTGTGGAGTGAAGATGTTTGCGTTCAGTGCAATCCCACAGAGGTTTGAGCAGTACAGCTTTTATAGACTCGTGGTTTCCTGCCGCATCCCCTTGACTTGCTCTATGGGAACAGCTTGCACTTCCCAAAGGTCAACTGTGCCTGCTCACTCTGTACTTTATTTCTTTTACTAAAATTTAAAAGGTAAATAGATTACAGATCTTTAAGTTTGTTTTACAAGAAATAAAAGTGGCATGAAACATTTTATGAGCTCATTCTTTACAATAGCAATTATTTCATACTCCCAACCATGGAGAACTACATTAACAAATTAACAACCATTCTCCTAAATATGACCACCTAGCCATATTTAATTTTGTGTATGCAGCTGGTTAGTTAGATTGAAGGATATGATATATACAGTTCAATGTAAACACTTTGACTGAATAGTATATAATCGCAATGAATAAAAGATCTGATGCATATCCAATTATTCTAAATTGTGTTTTGAACAAGGACCACTTTATTACTACTGTACAGGAAATAAAAATTTTACTACTAGTTCATGGAGTCAGTTTGTTTATTTCTGCTGATCTCCTTTTATATTTAATACAAATGGTTGTACATTTTGAAAATGACATTCTTTCGTGAATATTTTGATGTTTTAAGTATATCTGATAAAATATTTTTACTCTCATCCACACCACTGCTGTACAATACATTTTCCTCTTCTGCGTAGATCTTTGAGGTGTGAGAGGAGGGGAGTCATAAAGACACCTCGTTTAGGACTTGCTACCTCAAAGTCTCTCCCTGTCTGAACATTCTCCTGTTGTGACTCTGAAGCCTAACATTCATCTGCTGTAAGACTATGCATCTCTGATGAGCAATGCACTGATCTATGGTTTTAGCAATATGTTATTAGTAGCCATTCCATTGTTAGGTTCATTTAGCATAATAAGAATGACAGTAGGATTTTCCCTGAGTCAATGACCTATTTAGTCTTAGGTTCTTAGCCACTTTAGCAGTGTTGTTATGGTCCAAGAGAAAGTCCCACAAAAGATTGCCATCCACAAACTCTGTGTTAGAATCTTCTTAACGATTAATCCTTTGACCAGCTTTTCATGGTCTCTTAGCATTAGTGTGTTTTTGTTTTGGAAAATAGCTTTTCAGATCACTTGTTTTGACATGCAGTGGATATTTTCTATTTAGTTTTTCCTGTTATGTATTCTGGGTATCAATTATTTTATATAATTAATTTTAAAATATTTTTCCCAATTTGAAAGTTTTAATTTTCTTTATGGTTTCCTTTGCTAAAGGGTATCTTTTTAGTCAAGCTGAATCTCTTTTGAATTATATCTTTTGCTTCTTGTGAGTTTCTTTTTTTGTGTAAATCTGAAACTAACAGAAATAGCACAGCAACAACAAAACAAACAAGAGCAAATCACATTGTCTTCTGATTGTGCCCTGCTCAAAGTTTTGTCCATTCAGGTTATGCATTTAAAATGTTAATTCATTTTGATCAAATTGTCTCACACAGTAGTTAGAGGGTGTTTGCTTCACTTTTCTACACTGAGTAGTGTATTAATTAGCTTTGGCAGTGTGGGAGGCTTCTATCTCAGTTTCTAAGCATTCACTGTATCATAGTAGTGAAAGCAGGGCAGAGGTCATGGTGATGAGTATGTGTCACCTCTACAATGAAAATCATAAGACACTGAAGAAAGATGATGATGAATACACTAGTTAAAATCTATTTACTTAGCTGATTAGTAATGCCTCTCACCTTTAATCTTAGCACTCAAGGGGCAGAGATAGGTAGGGCTCTGTGATTCAAGGACAGCCTGGTCTGAAGAGCGAGTTCCAAGACAGTGAGAGCTGTTCTGCGGAGAAATCTTGTCTCACAAAGCAAAGTTAAGCAAAAAAAACACAAACCAAACGTCACATCTACATGCTGATGTTTGCATTTCAGTAGTGGAGAAGTAAAAAAATCTTGTATTCACATTTCAAATGCAAGTCTGTAATATTAATTATGTGTCAATTAAAGATTTAAATGATGTAATTATAAAAAATAAACATAAACAAAAATACTTCCTACCTGCATGTCATTGTGGAACTCTATAAATGACTATAGAATAAAATATTGTCTCTAAACGTGTCTGGTAGTGTTCCTCATACTATGATCTTTTGTTTTTCAATTTACATAGAGCTTAACATGTTAATCTAAATCAAGATAAAATATTAAAACAAAATTTTATAATGATCTCATTTCTGGAAGATAATCTGTTTCATCCCTTCATTCCTTCACAAAGTTGAAGTCTAGAGAGTTTCCTGCTGTTAAGTAGTAATAAACTAACTGTGAGATTCAAGTAGAATGCCATGGGGAAGATAAGCATATTCATAAGAATTTTAACTCAGAAATTTGAATCTAGCACTTCACCATAGCTATTAGCCCCTGTTCAGCTAATATGTTTGTACTTATATAATCTGGAATCTACTACAATATGAAACATAGGTATTTTGATTATTTCTACATTGGGATATTTGCAATTAAACTACATGATCCAAAATTACTTTCATACAACTGAATGCAACAAGAGGCCAGTGGAATTATGCATGAACCTTTGGGTCATTTGTGCTCCTGGTGTCTTGGAAACATCAAATGATCACATCTCCTGCAGGGTCTACCCTCAAATTTTTTTGTTGAATTTAAATGTGCCACATGGTCACATTGTTACATTTTGATGAAATATTATTTGGAATAAGTTGGTACTTTGTATGTCATCAAACAAATGACTGACAAAATGATTTGTTTTTAAGTGTTCAATTTATTGTATTGGAGTAAATCTTTTAAAAAATTCTCACCCATAATAGATTTATCCAATTTATATAAAAATAAAACTGAGGTTAAAGAAAAGAGAGTAGTAACTGGGATATAGTTGAGGGGATAAAGTGCTTGAGACCAGAAGCATAAGTTCAAGTCTTTAGCAGCCACAT
The DNA here is from genome assembly GCF_000317375.1 of Microtus ochrogaster. Classification (NCBI taxonomy): domain Eukaryota; kingdom Metazoa; phylum Chordata; class Mammalia; order Rodentia; family Cricetidae; genus Microtus; species Microtus ochrogaster. The sequence continues at coordinate 8,428,815 of NW_004949095.1, forward strand.
GAGAGTTGTTTTATTGTTATGAGTGTTCTGCTTACATGGACATTTGTGGAACATATCTGATTGGATTTTAGGTAGGTCCAAAGAGCATCAGATACTCTGTAACCCAGATGATTGTTATATGCTGTATATGTTGTGAATCAAACCCTTGTCCTCTGAAAGAACAAGTGCCATCAACTGCTAGGCCATTTCTTTAGCACCAAAAATAAATCTTTTATTGTGGAATATGAAAAGGGCTTTGAGTTGTTCACAAATCAATGTTCCATATGTCTTTTGTGTAGATTTTACAAAGTATAAACTAAATCAAAGAATGATATTAATTACTTGATATATGTATGCTGATTGGATTCCGTTGTCAAAATAAGACTTTCTGATTGCTGTTTTACTGAGGTTGTTTAGAAATTGCCGCTTCACAGCAGCAAGCAATCTTATTATATCTATGACTCAGTGAAGAGTAAATGCAAACAGCCAGGAGAGATTTAGTTTTAACAAGACACTCAGGCATCCCATGGGGAGTTTCCTTTTAATTGGAAGCTGAATGACAAATACTTAAGAGTCTTATTCAACAAAATGATCTAAGATAATATTCATCTACTGGTGAAAGATAAGACTTTATTTTACTTTCAGTTTTAGGAAGGCGTGTTTGACTTTTTTTTTTTCCTGAGGGAGAATAGAAAATAAACTTTTAGGGCAAAGTTTAAGCATCTGCAATCTCAAAAATTCAAACTTTATATTTTTAAATATTAATTTTGTCAAGTATAAAATAAATTGTTCAGAAAAGCAACAACTTTTGTCTATAATTAAACTTAGTTCTGTTATTACACTTCAGTGAGTGGCAAAACACACTCTATGTGAATGCCATGTCTGTGTAAGTACAGTGCTGTTGTATAAGTCAGGTAATGGTGATTCTAAGTTATTGTTCATTCGGTAGGTTTAACCTAGAGTCAGGCTCTAGCTTGTCTCTACAAAGTGAATTATCTTCAATTGCAATGTAGTGTAATGAATTAAAACAGATTTAGGGAATAAAATCACAAAATTGCTTTTATTTTAGATTTAAGGTAAGAAAACTAAAATCAAGACATTAGTGTAGAGGGACTCTTTCTTATTTTCAAATATAAAGTGAGGACATTAAGATGAATATATTGACTGCACTGATATAATGATTGCACAGTATAAATACATATTCAAATACAACATGCTTAGTATTTACATAAATTATTTTTGTTACTTAAATATTTCATAAACTGCCATTATAGGTCATTACATGTTATGTATTTCAATTACATTATCACAATGATTGTCATTGTATATTTATGTATAATAAAAAAGGAGAAGCATAAAATATAATAGGGATTATTCTTTTGACCAAAACCCAGAAAGTATGGCTACAACCTATAATATCAACTTCTATACATCTCTTTTCATATACATTCTACCTTTACATAATTGTCCCATGATAGCCCACATTTTCAGGTCTATGAAATGCTTTTGACTTTTATGTTATCTCTTTTTTTTGTTAATTGTCTTTTGTGTTTTATGTAATTAGCAGATAAATTTTATTATTTTAATGACATATATTTTATCTATATTATGTAGGAGTATATTCATGGAAATGGAGGTTCTCAAAGAGGCCATAAAAGGGTGTCTGATCTTATAGAACATGAGCTATGATTTTGAGCCTCTGAATATGACATAGTAATGTCGTTCAGTAGACCTTACATGTTTTAATAAGAGAATAAAATTAAAAAAAATATTCACTACAATGAAATTTTATATATTTTTCTGAATTTCTGCATATGTGAGATTCATTTAATGCTTTAAGTTTTCAAAACAATCGACAAAACATATCTGGTGCTTTGATGACAGAAGCATTTAACATGTGAACTAAAATGACTGGCTGTTGGAACCACACTTGAACAAGCCAGTTGTTTAAACAATAGAACACTCTAGAATGATGAATTGATTTTTTTTAAAAAACCCTTACTTTTACAGAATAAATTGTGTCCTGTGTAGATTTTAGTTAATCAGATTAGCAGGAAAAAAAGCTACGTATGCCCATCTCTTTTCTTAATGACCTTATATTTTATCAATTATTGGAAACATAAAAAGAGTTACCACTACATGAAATGTCTGTTTTGACTCCTCTACATCTTATTTAATCTGAATGCAGATCTATTGAAATAATAATGAATTCTCTAGAATTCTCATCCTAAGTTTTCTACACCAAATTCCAACTGATATCATTGCTATCCTTTTTTGATAGACTTCTTGCTCAGGGTTGTCCATGAACATTTTGTAATTGAGATAAACACAGATAGAATTTATCCCTATTAAGAAGCCATTGGGAATTAAACAAAACTTACACAAGTGTATGTTTATATTGCACATTTTAGAGAATGTTCCTGATTGATGAAACAAAGGAGTGAAGAGCACTTTATATATGTATTACAAGAAAAAAATAAATGTGTGTGTATTTGTGTGTGCATGTGTGTTTGTGTGACTCTGTGTGTGTGTGTGTGTGTGTCATGTGTGTGTTCGTGCATGTGTGCATGTTGGGGGTGGTTTATCCAGACAAAGTGATGCAAAATACATTCAAAGTTTTCTACAATGTGCCTACAGAAACAGCAAATGGATTTATAGGAGTAGTACACTATAAAAATAAAACTTAAAAAAATTATTTTGCAAAACTAGATTTTCATTAAGAAATAAATTCATTTTTGTATTGCCCTTCACTACACAGAGTTCTTTCAATGCTGCCTGCCCAAAGATTTTCTTCAAAATTTTTCCAATATAAATTAAGGTACCCATCGATAGTTTTTCATACTCCATTACCCTGATTGAACAGCTAAATATGAGACAAGGAGTTAAGCAATTTAGGTTCAAAGTCAACTCATTTTTCAAGGTTCAGGTGAGATGTCATCACCTCTGCAGAGCTTTGCTTAATATTTTATGCTAATGGAAAAATTAATCTCTTTCTTCTGATTGATCCAATATGTCTTAGTTATTAATGGTCTCTGAAGTGATGTTGTGAAACAAATTATCTCTGAATGCTGAGGTTTTTCAAAAGCAGTATTTTTTGCTAACTCATTAGTCTCTTGAGTGGGTAAAATTTCTGCTTGGAATCCTAAAGGTGACTCTGACTTACTTTGGATTTACTGTTTTCAGATTCTCCTGTGAACAGAGCCTGAGACTAACACATTTTATGCCAGACCACAGCACCATAGTGTAATTACCTAAAACATCCTAACATCTCTTAAAACTTTAGTTTGGTGCTTATAGTTTTTCAACCTTCCCAAATTTATGTGGCCAAAGGAAACCATAACCAAGACCAATATTGATAATAGAAAAGAATATCATGTTGATTATCTGTCAAATGTAAGAAACTAAAATTCTAACAATGGTATATATTCTACATTCATTACATAACTATTAATATATTTTAAACAATTGTTCAATTATGCCCCTCCTAATATAAGAAATATACTAAAATCCATAGAATCTATTATGGAGTATATATTTAAATAAGAATTTGGATAAAGTTTCTTTGATTCATGAATAAAAAAATAAAAAAAGAATTTGGATAATTAAGAGAGTGAATATTTAACTTAATTTCTGAATAATGAATAGACATTAATTATAAATATAGCGGTGCAATTTAAAAATGGCATGCATAAAAGGTACATTGAATTTAAATTATGTTTTATGAATTTTTACATATTTCTTTACAATTGTATTACAGATATTCCTGTTTGAATCATTTTCTTTTTGCGTATTGCACATCTATTTTAGTTCCATAGAAGGGTCTACTGATTATTATATCCAGATTTATACCCAATTAAAGAAATTCATGATTCAAAAAACAAATAAGCTTTGTGAAGTCTTCTACTTAACATTTAAAATATTTCATCATTGACATTTTTATATTATCTGTAATAGTGTAATAGAACTTGACATACTAAAATAACTCAATTTTTTCTTGTTTTATTTACGCCAAAATTTTAACTAATAAAATTAACATGGATCTTTAGCTGTTTGCTTTGTTTTTTGATTCTGCCTTTTCTAAGAAAAAAATAAATATTTAAGAAGGCATTGACCAAATTTTTACCAAATAATATCATTTTTATTCTTTGAAAATATCATACTTTTATATAATGTGTTTTGATCACAATCAATTCCCTCTGACTGCTCCCAGACTCCTGCCTCACACCACCCCATCCTCTCTAAATTGGATATCCCTACACCTCCACTCTTAATTTGTGTTGGCCTACAAATTAATATGCTCATGGGTATGGGATCATCCACTAGAGTTGACCTACCTGGGGCCACACGCTCTAAGAAAATTGGTGCTCCCTCCTCTTGAAGTCATCAGTTGTCAGTAGCTCTTTGGCTAACACCCCACCCCACTGTACCCCAGTGCTGAATGTTGATGACTTGATCTTATACAGGTATTTTGAAGTTTAACAAATGATGCAACCATTTGTTGCCCCACCATACTTAAAGGTGTCCAAAATACTGTGAGGTAGAAAGGAGTGTGAGTTTAGATTCTGAATGTTTGTCTGTCAAAGTTTTATGAATGCTACTTAGAGATACTGAAATGTACATAATGAAAAAAACATTTTCTAGTTGAATAAAAATGCATTTAGTAAATACTTAATGCAGAAGTAGCCAAACCCCCTCCCAAAAAAAGAAAAGGATTGCAGTATGGGTAACAACTCCAAGGGAAGTATTCCTGCTTATTTAAAGCTTTATTCTTTTTGGAGAAAATAATGGACTTTTCTGTTTGCAATCTCATGTAAACCCTGCACTCCTAGCACTTCTGTATTGATGTGCTGTCACTCTGAGATGCTGTGAGTAGAACTGTGGACCAGATATAGATGCATCTGTAGCCTAACAGCTCTCTCATTCTTAAATATGGTCTTTCTTGTTGATAAACAGTAGTGCTTTAAAATAAGCAAGAGATTTTGATTGGTTGTATAAATATTTGCATTTTAATTATGGAGTTTTATGCCAATTAAGTTGTATGTTACAAATAATGACAGACATTCTGATCCTATCATTTTATAAAGCTGTGCCTAGCCAAGCAGAAATTTTATATTCAGTAGTGGGACACTATAAATGCAGCTGACTTACTCAAGAGACTACTCCTTATCCCTGCATCATTTGTGCTTTGGAGTGTTCAACTTTCTTTTAGAAGTAAGAGAACTTTCAGAAAATAAAGAATAAGAAAAAATGTGTAATTCTATCACTTGAACAAAGCAGTTAATTTTGGGTGTCTTTTCTTCTAGTCTTTATCCTACATTAAAAGAAAACAATGTTGCTTGCAGCTTAACTTTTCACATTTTACTGTGGGATTTTTTTTTCTACTTCATAATATAAATACCAAACATTTAAATGTATGATGGTTTGTCTTAACAATTCTTAAACTGTAGTGTGTGCCAAAAGCTATATCCTGAACTTTTTGGTTAGTGTCAGTTAGCTTGATAAATTTTCTCAGTATATTAAAACCTTTGACTGGTCTTTCCTGTGTACTGCTTTCCCCAAAGAATTTGTTCTTTGAGCAGTCCTGAACTGTATCTTCTTTCTTTGTTTTATCCTCTATGCTGGTGTCTGCCATAGGGGAGGGAGAGGAGGAAGAAGAAGGGCATTAGTCTATTATGAGAACATGAGGATAGTCCATTCTCAACTCTGCCTCACTAAAGTGATAGGACTTGGGTATTTATATTATAAAGAAGTAGATGATTTTAGGAAAAGGTTACGGTATGGATGTTGTCATTGATTGGTTCCTTCGATTTTTTAAGTGAAGCAATCCATAATCTGTCATAAGACATTTTCAGGAAATGGCTTTGTTAGCATGAACTAAAGGTAGAGTTTTCAGCCTTCTGGCATCAAAAGGTCTCCTATTACACATTTGCCTAGACTCAAGTGAAAGGGGAGTAGTTTCACTCAGTTTGTAAGGGACAAATTAGTCTGGTTTTTTTTTTTTAAATAAACATTAGGCAAATGTGAAGTATAAGTGTCCCATTTTCAAAGGTGGTTCCTGTAGCTGAACTACTGGGAGTATGTGTCTCAACTGATAAAAACACAAGCAAACAAAGCTAGACTTGATATGCTCAGACTTCAGTTTCTTGGACATCTCAACTGTGATACCTTTCTTCAAAATGTAGTTCTGAGCCAACCACGAGTGCATGCCATGAAGCCAAAGTCAGTTTCCCAGCTGCAGTACAATTGCATCGGTGCCTCCACTCTACCAACTCTTGCTTTACAGACTGCACTTTCTAGTCTGTAGAATTAGGGAAAGAACACCTGAATGTCATTTTAGCAGTGTTTGTCTTCCTCAAAACAACAGCACATAAAAAAAGATTTCTCATGCTTTTTCCCATTGTCCCCTAATGTAGAGATCATATAAGAAAGTCTTTAAGGGAATACAGCCCTCTCTATTGCCTGCAGCTCTGTTAATATTTCCTTAAACATACTGTTGTATTCAGCTGTTTCCATGCCAGTAAGCAAATGCTTGCAAACTGTCCTCACAGACACCCAGCTCTCCAGTTTTGTGTGTGAATTCTGTTCTGTAAAATTTCTACAGAAATGCTTATATAATGTCATGAATTTGCAGTTATCTGTAGCTGGTTGGGTTTTTTTGGTTGTTTTTTTGTTTGTTTTGGTTTGGTTTGCTTTAGGTTTTGGGTTTTGTTGGTGGTGGTTTGGTTTTTTTTTGTTGTTTTTTTTTTCTATAAAATACACCTTTCTAGCTATACACCTCTCTTTGCACAGCCTTCTGATTTTTAACATTCATTTTTATACAAATTGACCATTAAGAATTTTAAGTCACTTTTTGTATTATTTATGCTAAAATACAAAAACTGAAGATGTTCCTTAGAGGTTTCTGCCCATTCATTTGCCTCTAGGTCTTTAACCCTGTTTCCTGGTGCCACTTCCTAAATTTGCTATTTGTATCCTACCCTTCATTTCATACATACTGCTTGAGTGCATGTGTATTTTTCCCCCATAGTGTTAGAGAGTATCTCTAAAAATAGCACAGAACTCTAGGAGTAGCTTTACGTGTATGACCAGGGGAAATTTGCAGTCGCAATTTTAGAAGTGCAAATTTCTGGTGCTGGAGAAATGGCTCAGCAATTAAAATCACCGCACTTGCAGAGGACCAGGGTCACTTTCCAACATTCACATAGCAGCTTACAACTACCTGTACCTCCTGTTCCAGGGGAACCAACATGTTCTTCTAGCCTCTGCAGGCACGTGGTGCACATAATACACATAAATAAATAAATCATTTTTATTTATTTTTTACTGTTTTTATTGAGCTATACATCTTTGCTCCCATCTCCTGTGATCCCAATGATCCCAATTTACTCAGGAGACTGTGTCTTTTTCTTCTTTCTATGTAACTCCATGTATGTTTCTCTTAGGGTCCTCTTTGTTGTCTAAGTTCTCTGGGGTTGTGAACTGTAGAATGGTTTTTCCTTGCTTTGTCTAAAAGCCACTTATTTGTGAGTACATATTATATTTGTCTTTCTGGGTCTGGATTACTTTGTTCAATATGGTGTTTTCTAGATCCATCCATCCATTTGTCTGCAAATTTCAAAATGGCCTTGTTTTTTTACCACTGAGTAGTATTCCATCGTGTAAATATACCACATTTTTTTTTTTTATCTATTTTTCAATCGAGGGGCATTTAGGTTGTTTCCAGGTTCTGGCTATGACAGATAATGCTACTGTGAACATAGTTGAGCACATGTCCTTGTGATATGATTGAGCATCCTTTGGATATATACCCAACAGTGGTATTGCTGGGTCTTCAAGTAGATGGTTTCCTAATTTTCTGAGAAATTGCCATTCTGATTTCCAAAGCAGCTGTACAAGTTTGCACTCCAACCAATAATGGAGGAGAGTTCCCCTTATCCCACATACTCTCTAGCACAAGCTGTCATCAGTGTTTTTGATCTTGGACATTCTGAATCTCAGAGTTATTTTGATTTACATTTCTCTGATGGCTGAGAATGTTGAGCATTTCCTTAAGTGTCTTTCAGCCAAAATAAATCACTTTTTAAAGACAGAAAGTACAGTTTTTCTTTTAGAAGTTTTTAATATTCATCTCTAGTACAGAATCGTTCCCCTTGTTATAGATATCTTTGTGAATAGTGTTCTCACGCGTATGCAAGGTATTATCAAGTATGAGATCTTGGCATGCAATGGAACTTGAAGGCATCTGTCTTGAATAGCAAAGATAATATGTGATGTGGGCCACTTGACATTGGAGTGACTGAGGTGTGGTGAGTAAATGTGTCTGTGTATCTCCATCTTTTATGTACATACTTTTAGAGTTTTTCTTTCTGACTAGGAATCACTTTGCCTTTGTTTGTTAAATATGCCTTTTTGATGGTTCTTTTCTGTTACCTGGATGCTGTTTTTTGTTATCATTTAAGTTGTTTTTAATGTATTAAGGTATATCTAGATGAGAAAGCAGTTAGAAATTAGAATTATAAAGAAGTACATGAAAATATTGGAATATAAAGACTGTATAACAAATGTATTAATAATAAAATGCACTAAAAGTGGAAGCTGCAGAGTCAACCATGTAGACAAATGAGAAAATATCTTTTGTCTGCAAAAGGCAGCAATCCTACATAAACATGGAGGTCTCTGTCTGACTTAGGACAGCGGGCTAAGTCTGATCGTTCCCCTCCATACAACTTTTTGAACTACCACTCTAAAAACTGTTTTCCTTATTATTTTGTTCAGTATCTCTGCTGGTTGAGTGTATTAGATTGTAGAAGCAAACAAAAAAGAAAACCAAGTAAAGTTAGTTCAGTCATTTGGAAGTATTTTATGATTGCGTTGTCTGTGTTTTGGCCCTTTTCTTTTTAATGCTTTTTGAAACAAGGTCCCTTGTCACTCAAGTTAGCCTTGAACTACTTCCTCTGCTATTGAAGTACAGGGGTTACAGGTTAGTTGATGGTTTGTGAAAATAGATACTGTTTCTGTTGGCTTGTTTGTTTGAAGAACCTACAACCAGGATGTACAATGTATGTAGAATTGCTATTTTTCTAGGGAATGGGTTAGACTAATTAATCTAAAGTTATCAGTTATTGAAAGTAGCTTTCATGAAGTACTTTTTATTAAAAGTTCTTGTTTCTTAGTATTAAGTTTGAAGTTGTGGTTGAGTCTAAGTTTTGGGGAGAAGGGCAGGAGGAAAGGAACTGGGCCGAAATTCAGTGGTCCACAGTACTAGGGTGAGCTGTGAGCAACTACAACTGGTCTTATTTGTAATTAATTATGGAAATACCATGTTTGTGGTTCTAAACTTTCTGTATTTCTTTCTTTGAGTAAATTTTGCTTGGGGCAGTTATTGAAGCAGTTTGTTGAATTTTCCTGGCTCATTAGAAATCCATGGTCTAGCTCTTCATTTCAATAAACAATTTTAAAATTTTCTAATCATTATATTTATTTTCCTTAATTTTTTAGCATAATAAATTCTAATGTAGATCTAAGATTCCTTTCTATAGTGACCTGACTAATAAGTGGCATAAATATTATATAGGTAAAATTCAAAGAAAAAATCCAAGGCCAAGAAATGTATTTTTCATTTAGGGTACCCTTTTGGAGATATCTCCCTGTTTTTTGCTATCAGTTTATTTATATTTGCTGTGTGTAGATATATGTGTATATCTTTACCCTTTTTGACATGATTATGCCTATCTTGATTTTTCTCATCCACAAACTTCTTTAAAAGCTATTCGATATAATCTATCTAACCAGGTGGATAATTATGAGCCACTTGATGTCCATATTAATAATAATTCTGTACATTGTTCAATATCATTAATTACAGAACCTGTCTATATTGTTATGCTCCAAGGTTGAATGTAACTATTTTTGTGGCCTAGGAATAATCACATACCAAACCTGGAGCTAATCACATGTGTAATATTTAGTTTTTTAATGTTAGGTTGAGACTGTGGCTTTTAAAATTTTTGCTGTTTACCACTGAAGACTGCTTATTAGTGAACCTAAGGACTTTGAGGACACAAATCTAAAGGTTAAATATTAACATGGTTAAATGGAGAACAGGAAGGAAAGGAAAGAGAATCTGTTGATTCCAGTGAAGGTAGGTTCATTTTTGGGATGGATCTTTCTTTTCCTTCTCAGAGTTTATGATTATATTCATCTGACATGTTTTAAAATAGCAGGCATGTAGCTGAGCTCAGCGATAGTGTTTGCTAGTTTACCCAGTAAACACAAGTCCCTGAGTTCAATTCCCAATACAAAGGCAAGGAAATGCACTAAAATAATAGTCACAAGTTTTGACTACTTTGAACTAACTGAATACATTTTTGAAGTAGCAAATTGTCCCCTTTTTCCAGAATGTTAAAACATCTTAGACCTATAAAAATATAAAATATTCCTAGACTAATCTGTGTGTTAAAAGACCATTTTCCCCAGGGAACAACCACTAATACCAGTTTTTAATGCTGATTTTCATGCATATAGAGTTAAATATCAATCGCTAATTTATTCTTGATGTTTTATATGTTTATTTACTATTGCATTAGAATAACCTTAAGATTTGAAGTTCAGATTAATACATAATTTTCCTCTAATTGCTATATTTTCTTATATCTGACAATAAAGATATTAGGAATTATTCAGCACTTAAAATGACATTTATGTGCAGCAAAAGATCTGTCTTATCTTTTCTTGGAATTATTATTTTTTAAAAAAATCAGGGGATGAAGAGATTAATCAGGTGAGAACACTGGCCTGCTCTTCCAGATGGTACAGGTTCGATTCCCAGCACTTACATGGTGATTCATAATCTGTAACTTCAGATCTAGGATATGCAGTGTCTTTGTATGACCTCCTCAGGCACTTCACACACATGGTGCACAGACATGCAGGTAAAGCACCCATACAGAGAAATAAGCAGGAAAAATATCAATATAAAATATCTTCATTGCTCATTCAGAAAAGTCTCAGTTTGAGCTGAGGAAATGAGTCAGTGGGTGAAGTGCATCCTACACAATCATGAGTGCCCAAGTTGGTTACATAGTACTTATGTAAGAAGTTAAACATACCATCATGTGCTACACCCCAGAACCCAAGGGCTTACTGACAAAACACTCTACTGAAATGTTAAGTTCAACCTTCACTGAGAAATGGCCTAAATAAAACCTGGCCAGCTCCCTACACAGCCACTGACTCTGCACATAGAAAGGTCTTAATTAAGAAACTTAATCTCAGAATTGAAGCTATGATAAATCTCTTTAATTAATAATGTAAATCCTTTCTTCTTATTTGTCAAGTTTTTTAAGAAACCAGATATTTGTTTGAATGAATCAAAAAACCGAGGGTTCATTCTGTCAGTCAAATAATAATCATCATCATCATTTAGTATTATCCTAGATGATGTTAAGCAAGAACACCTAAGTAAGGAGGAATTAAGGGATTGGAATGTAGTGGGATAAGCTTGTTCTCTTTTGATGAAGAAGCTCCATTCTCCCAGATGTCAAAGAAGGGAACATTTGGCGGCCCAGCTAAGCTATGTACACTGAGAAACACCACCCCCTTCAACCTTCATTCCATAGCCAGACCCTTTATTTTATTGAAAGCACTTGGATGTGTGCATGTGTGTAATTTGAAATGTCTCTGTATGTAGTGATGAGAGTTGAGGCTCTCTTGTACTTGTTAAATACTTTCCTAAGATTTCATTCTCTTAGGTGCATGACAAGATGACTAGTTCAATAATACAGAAACCAATATTGATATATTTATTAATCTTCACGAACTGATTCCTGACTTTTCAGTTTTCCTTACAACTTCATATAATAGAAACAACATATATATGTTATTTCTTATATGCATAATAAATATAAATATTTATAATTATATAAATAAATACATTTTTCTTTTTGTCTGGTTTCTTCAGCCTGTTTTGTTGGTGCCATTCCTCCACCCCCTCATGTGTGTACGTTTTTTCTTTTGTTTTTTTCTTTATATATATATATATATATAGACAAATTTTCACCTCCCATTTCCCTCCCCCTTCCCCGTTCCTCCTCCCCCTCCCTCTCCAGACCAAAGAGCAGTCAGGGTTCCCTACCCTGTGGGAAGTCCAAGGTCCTCCCCCCTCCATCCAGGTCTAGGAAGGTGAGCATCCAAACAGGCTAGGTTCCTACAAAGCCAGTACATTCAGTAGGATCAAAACCTAGTGCCATTGTCCTTGGCTTCTCAGTCAGCCCTTCCTGTCAGCCCCGTTCAGAGAGTCTGGTTTGATCACATGCTCCATCAGTCCCAGTCCAGCTGGCCTTGGTGAGCTCCCATTAGATCAGCCCCACTGTCTCAATGGGTGGGTGCACCCCTGGTGGTCCTGACTTCCTTGCTCATGCTCTCTCTTCTTCCGCTCCTCATTTGGACCTTGGGAGCTCAGTCTATTGCTCCAATGTGGGTCTCTGTCTCTATCTCATCCATCGCCAGATGAAGGTTCTGGTGATATGCAAGATATTCATCAGTGTGGCTATAGGATGGGGCCGGTTCAGGCGCCTTCTCCTCAGCTGCTCAAGGAACAAGCTGGGGACATCTCCTTAGACACCTTTTCTTTTGTTTTTTTTTTCAAGACAGGGTTTTTCTGTGTAGCTGTAGACCAGGCTGGGGTTAAACTCAGAAATCCCCCTACCTCTGCCTCCTGAGTGCTGGGATTAAAGCCATGTGCTACCACTACCCAGCTTGTATATATAGTTTTATGTTGTTGGGTTTTTTTTTTTTATGTAAGCAACATTTTTATTTATAATCCATTAACACACAGAGGTTCACCCATTTTGAACATAAAACATTTTTCTGGTTTTTAATTATTTTGAGTAATATTTATATGGTTTAATATTCTTTCTTTTGTATACATATATCTACAGGGTAGAATGGCTACATCATAGGATAGATATGAAGTTAGCTTTGTAAGGAACTTTCAGACCTTTTCCCAAAGTTGTCATCTTCTTTTTCATTCTTATCAGGAGACTGTGATCACCTACTTGTTTCTTACCCTTGCCCATATTTGACATTGTTGGTTTAATTTATTTCTTCTAGTAAGTGAAAGTTATGTTAAATTTTGATGTGATAAGTTTCTCAACATTTTTATGAGGAAAGTCATAAAGTCCTTGGTTTTATTTGTCTTCTTAACCTCAGTGTGGGCAGTTCTTTTAAGTTGTTTGAAAATTTCATGCAGTGTATTTTGATCATACTCCACTCTCTTCCAACTCCTCTGATTCCACCCCTACCCCACCCCATACTCTCTCCATCCAACTTTGCTGTCCTCTTTTTAGTTTCTTTTTTTAACCCATCAGGTCCAGTTTGTGTTGCCCAATATTCTTAGATGTGTGGACTTCCACTGGGGTGTAGTCCATTTACCAAGGACTGTACTCTTCTTAAACTGTCAGCGGTCTTAAGGTGGCCTTTTTTTTCATTCTAAGAATATTTTCAAACTCAAACATTATTTTCTGTGTTTTTTTAGTCCTATATTTTGTTGTTTTTTACATTTAGAATTAATTTTTAGGGTGATACAATATAATTGAGGGATTTTTTAATATATATTTCAGCAGACACACAATTGCTTTTCAAATATAGCTTGTCAGAACACAGTCCAAGAATGTGAGGGGAATTTTGAAGTTCTTGTGAGAAAATCAAAAACAACAACAAAGAGTCTTGTCGCCTCAGTTTCTTCAAAAACAAGGAATTGTTCTTGGAATGTGCTTTTGTGCTCCTCCCAGGTGTAGCAGTTAGGCATGAGTTTCCTTTTGATTATTCATTACAGCTGACTATTGTTACTTGTTTGTGTGCCGGCACATTTGCTTATCCTTGTGATTGGACACTTTATTCATATGATTTTTAACCCTGAGTATAAATTGTCTGATGCTCTGAATAAAGTTGGCCATTGCATGAGACTTTAGTTCACCTCAGTTTTGGGCTCTAGGTTTACACTGCCGACTAGAGTCGTAAAAGCAATGGTTGTTTCGGTATTTTCAGTACTCTTTGTTACTCTAATTATTCTTGCCAAGTTCTTTTGAAAATTCACATGATTGCATAGTGATTTGTTTCTGAGCTTTCTATTTTCTTATCTGCTATAGTTTTCTTTTTGGTGACATGCTGGAATCAACCTCTAAATTTCTATTTTTAAAGTCGGTAGAACTTTAATTGTGATTGCAAAAATAATTAATATCTTAAATGCTTTCTGACCCACATAGATATATGTAGGCTTGATTTTAAGCAACACACAGAATTGTTTTATAATTTTTAATATTAAGTCTTTATCTGTAAGTGGAAAATTATTTTAGATGCTTCTATAAGTAACACTTGTAAAGTTCCATTTGTTTGTCATTTATAAGTGGTTTATAGAAAAACTGATTTTTATGTAAATGATGTTGTATACTCCTGCAATAGTCTGTTTAATAGTTCCAGGAGATAGTTTATTAATACTCATTGGGATTTTCTACATGGACAGACATGTAATTTGCAAGTTTGGATAGTTTTACTGCCTTCTGACTATAATATTGTTTTTTGTGTCAGAATGTGGTGCGTTCAAGATTTAATTGCACATTTACACGTTGATCATTTGCTGCCTTGAATAAAAGTTTTTTTCTGTTAGTGATAAATTCAAGTGAATTTTGTATTATATCTTGTCTTCTCAACGTAATGCATTGTATTCTTTGACAATTTAAATTTTTTGATACTAGGGACTTGTATAATTGCTAAGCTTCGCTGTACTTGAGACCAAGTTAATGTTGGGATAAATCCTACCTATATGCCATGTATTGTTTTTACATTTTTATTACAGTGTAAGTCTTATATTTTGTGTGTGGCTGTGTCTGTACTGCAACTTGAATGTGGAAATCAGAGAACAACTTGTGGGAGGGAGCTTTGTTCCTATGTTTGTGGATCCTAGAGATAGCGCTCAATTCCTCAGCTTCCTAAATCACCAGCCCCTAATGTGTTTTTCTTTTTGATATAGATTAATTCCTTTAATGATATATTTTAAGGTTTTTTAAAAATTTGCTTATAAAGACAATTGGCTAGTTTTATTTTCATGATTTTTTGGCTTTGTTTCATTCATAAATGTTCCTCATTCCTTAGTCAGTAACTTTTCCTTCTGTCATATTGAGGTATTTTGCATTTTTTGTATAATTCATGTTATTAGTTGTCAGTCTTATTGCCATAAAGTTTTTCATAATGATATTATTTTAATGCCTGGGATATCTACTGATATATCTTCCTTCATTCCTGATATTAGCTTACCTTTTAACTTTTTTTCTGATAATGCAAAATTCCTGTCACACATCTTCATATGCTCCCCCTTCTCTACTTGGGGTTCCAATTATACATGTACACAATGTCTGTGTTCACTTTGTTGATCAATGAAGTGCTGATCTCTGAATTTTTACCAGTTTTCCCCTTGCCTTGGTTGTATTTGTTTGTTTCTGTCTTGCCAGATATGGTGTGTGTTCTCCTTTGCCTTGTCCTTTTTTTCACTGTTGTGTTCCCATTTTCAATACTGTATGTTTCTCTTTGGGTCCTTATAATTATGTCTTCCGTGTTTCATTTGTCTACTTGAATATAATTATGATACCCTACTTTTAATGCTCTCATTTTCATTGTCCTAGTCATTGCTGCATCTTCTTGTTTTTATATAATGCATGTTTTTGTTAAATTCTTTTTAAATGTTGAAATTTATTCTGTTAGAAAGTTAAATTTTAAAAGTTAAATTTTTTTTTCAGGTGAACTTGATTATGTTGATCTTTCCTTCTTTAAGCTGTATTAGAGTAAATATAAAGAGACAGTTAAGAAAAACTGGAGAGCAAATGTTTCAGATTCGTAGGCTAGGATTCTGCCACTGCATTCTTTCAGAGCCAATATATGAATAAATAAGCATAGCTGTGCTCTAGTAAAACTTAAATACAGAGAAGTAGGGCAGTTCCTTGAGCTTGCTTTCTTTATGCTGCATGCTGTTCAAAACTTTGAACTTTGGGAACTCTGGGATTTAATAATGTGCATTAACAGTTTTGCTTTTTAAAAATTATTATATTTCTGACACTGTATAGTTTCTCCATATAAAAGTACAGTTTATTATTCAGACCCAGAATCAAGGGGAACTGAGCCCTAGGCAAGTTACTGAAGCATTGCTTCTTTATATTTTGCATACAAATTCTAGTCCATCAGTGCATCCTATCCTCCCAGTACTCTGGACATCATTCTTTGCCTTCTCAATTCAGCGAGCCCCCATCTTCTGCTTAGACTCCCCTTCCCTACTTTATGGTCCATAAATTGGCTCTAAGCAGAAAGCCCTAGGGTGGTTAGGAGAGTCACAGCATTGACTTCTTTTCTCAGGGATTGAGAATGCTATACTGTCTGTACTCCAATGGTGCCATATGTGTTTTGTTCACTCTCCTAGTTGTTCATAGTCAGAGAACAAATCCCACTTGTTTACTGTGTCCTGGCCAGAAATAATACTTTTATTTATGCATATTTTATTTGTGTGTGTGCCTATAAAATACATTTTATAATATATTCACATTTCAAATATATCTCTCAAGAAATAAATCTCAAACTAAGCAAATACTTATTCTTTTGTCAGGTTAGTCAGGACTTTAACATACTGCTTTTGTTAAACACTGTTGTAGAGAAAATACTGTGCTGGTATTATGACAAATTTTGGTATATTTGATTTTTATTTTTATAAAAAGTCCTGCTAAGTTTTTCGTTGTCTTTTTTAAATTCTCAGATGGAGGAAAAAGTGGACACAAAGTACTAGTTCTCTTTGAGGAGAGTTTTGCAGTTTCAAAAAAAAAAAAAGGAAAGAAAAAGATAATGAGAATTACTGTCATTTACATCTAGCAAGACTGCAATTACAGCGAGCAAACACCAGTCATCCAAAATGCAAATATGGCTTGGCTTGTTTAAAGCTTTTAAGTAATAACCTCTAATAACAGAAGTAATGTTTCTGGTTTTATTTTTCTGTTAGAGTGAAAAGAAAATCTAGTACTAAATCACTCCTTTGTATAGTGTTTTGAGGAAGGGTGTACTAAGATACGATGATGTTGCTATTTTCTTTATTTCATTGTTTTCTGTGTTGAGTAGTTTTTTTGAGTGTGTGTAAGAATTCTTAGGACACCGTTCTTTGTATCTGTCAATCCTGCAAGACCATTTGAGCTACTCAATTTATACATTGACTTTTTAATAGGTTATGTATTTATCTGTCTCCATAGACAGAATATGTTAGGACCTCTGGTAACAACAGTTACGTCATCTATAAATGCCAATCCTAAGACTGCAAACAAGACGTGCCTATACATGGCTGGTAGTTATCAGATGTCTTCTTTCTTGATATCACGTGCTACAGCCTTCAAACTCCTTATGTGTAGTCATTTAGATAAATTGTCCTATTTATATATTGATTCTAAACTTATATATTGTGAGATAGTCTGTTAGGATACTAATCTGAATGCTAAAACTTTTGAACATCAGCATGCTACTACAGGTGGAAAATTAAATACTTGATTTTATTTAACAGGTTGCAGGATAAATGCAGGCACACTAAAAGGCTATATATATATATATAATATGTACAGAAATAAAAGGAATTGTATCTGTCCTGTTCCAGACAAGAATACTCAGTCAGTATATAACACACTTTCCCATGTTCCCTTTCCCCAGGAATCAGATGACTGAATTACATAATTTATAGTCTCAGTTCACAGCAAAAAGACTTCCCTGCTAATTGCAAAGTCAGTACTCATTTTCTGCTTTCTACCTTCCCCTTTACATTAAAAAGTCACTAGAACTAAAATGAAAGAAAGAACTGATGCTAAATCTAAAAGCTTTTCATTGTCCTTATATGTTCCCATAGCAGTTGATGGTTCTTAAGGGCCCCAGCACCTCATGGTACCTGTTCCTAGTAATAGCCTTCTTGAAAAGTGTGGAGTCTTAGCCCTTCTTAAGCAGCAACCAGTTGATAGGGTATGACACAAATTCTAATTGGGATTAATAAAAACCCAGAGTCATGCTGGGCAACAGTGGCACATGCCTTTAATCTCAGCACTGGGGAGGCAGAGGCAGGCTGGTGTCTGAAGTCTAGCCCAGCCTGGTCAACAGAAGCTAGTGGTTTACAAGAGCTAGTTCCAAGACAGCTACTGTTACACGGAGAAACCCTGTCTCATAAAACCAAAACCAAACAAACAAAAACAGAATCAGATATAGGGGTTAATGCTGACGATCAGAGGAGCAGAGCAGTCAGACATAGAGAGTTCTTTCACCACTCAGACCGAAGGGGCGATCCTGTCCTCAGACTGTCTCAGACTGTAGCTCTCTCCACCAAACCTCAGACTGCACTGAGTTGCTGTCTCTTTCCACCTCATATTCCTCTCTACACCAGCCTCATCACATCTGTCTCCACCTTCCTAGTGTTGGCATTAAAGGCAACACTAGGAAGACAGATTCGATCTTGTGTAGCCCAGGGTAGCCTTGAACTAACAAAGATCCCTCTGCCTCTGTCTCCCAAGTCCTGGGATTAAAGGTGTATGACAAGACTCCCTGGCCTGTAGTGGTTTAGCTCTGTACTCTGATATTTAGGCAAGCTTTATTTGTTAAATCATAAAGTATCACTACATTGGAGTTTTTGTTCTGTTTTTGTTGTTGTTTTGTTTTGTTTTTTGCTTTAGTTCTTGTTACTCTTTGCAAGCCAGTCCTTTCCAGGTGTCTAGAGGTAGTTTTGGTATCATACACACAGCTTTCGTTTGAGCATTACTCTTTTCTGAGGCAGGTATAAAAATTCTGTCTAGTCTCAGCTTTCTAAATTCTGATCAGTGAAAGAGTAGATAAATCCCATTTGCTTACTGCTCCTTTCACTTCAAATACCCTCTCAGTGCGAGAGCATTGATGCTATGCTAAGGTCCCAGTGAAAATGTCTGAACTAACTCAGTGAAGGTTCTAGAGAAATAGTTGCTCATTCTCAAGTTATCTTTACGCATGCTAAAAGCTGGCTTTCCATTTTAGTTTCCCCTGGTATCTTAGGTTGAAGTAGAAGAAGAGGAAGAAATTACTCTTTTCATCTGCCCTTCAGGAAATCTCCTCTGTTCCTAAAGCTCTTGTTTTTGTTTTGTTTTTCTTTCTAGGAGTCCAATGTGTTGATTGCTGCTAACAGCCAGGGTACAATTAAGGTAAGCCATTTCATACATCCCTCAGTTTAAACTCAGATCCACTTTTTAAACTGCAACTGGCTCTTCGAAATATACAGCTATATTGAACCTTTATGATCATTCCAACTTAGGGGTTTCAGCACTCAGAAATGACTTAATTGACATTGAAAGAAATAGGTAGCTCACAGCTATGGAGATAATAATGCTTGTTGGGGCTGAGGGCTAGATGGTTTGATAAATGGTCAAAGAGAAACAGGTGAGGGCTGTTGGGTGTTTACTCTGGGCCTGCACAGCCATACATGGGGCATTTAGTAGGACATTTGGCAGGACACGAGTGCCTATGTATTTGCAGCCTTCATCTGTACTTTGTTCTTCCTCATGTTTCTCTTCTCCTCTTCCATAACAAGTAGAGTTTTTTACTACTAAGGTGGGAGTCAGAATAGAGAGGAAATTCTAGTGTTCTGTAATCTGAAAATCTGTGTGCACCCAACAGCATAGTCCGAGTCACAGACTCATAGTGTTCCACATGCTTTCTTTTTTAGTTAATGGTTCAAGGAAATCAAACTTTCATTTGATTATAACTTTTAGTATTTAGCCCTTGGGCATAATGCATTATTTATATAAATAAATGATGAGCTAAGCAGTGAAGTTTTTCTAAACAAAACCTTGTTTGGATAGAAATTTTTATGTATATAAGTTTGGTGCTACCACATACTTTGAGAGAACAGCCTTCTCTTATATATTCTTTTGGAAATTTTAGAAAGCATTTTTTATGATGTGTGTTATTTTGCCACAACATCCTATAATTCATAAATAAGTAACCTGAAGCATCCAAGGGAAAAAAATCCAAACTAACCTAATCCTGTGGAGATGACTGTACAAACTCAAGGCAGAACTGCTTGGGTCAGCTGGTCAGCTGATTCATATGACAGTCGCCTTTTCTAGGCAGATAGTCTGTTTGGTAATATCTTTCCTAAAGAGGGACCCCGGCTCCATTGACAGCTAGGCCTTTGATTGAAATTATTAGTTCCTTTTGGGAGGCCTCAAGCAAGGTGGTAGGTCTTGGAATTTGACTGAAGTCCCTATTCTCTCAGTTTCATATTCTCTTGGCAAGACATGGATTAAAAATAGAACATCTTAATCAGCAGCCATAAGGAGCAAGTGGAATTATTAACATCCCTATAAGGCTACAATGGAATCCCATAGATTCTTAGAACCAAACATTTTTCAGCATTGACCTGTCATATCTAGAGGACCCTAATGTACTACAGAGTGCATACAAAAAGCACTGTAAAGCTCAAGCAGAAGGTGAAGGATTGCACATTTCAGGTCTTTATGACCTAAAATTACAGTGTCCATGGAACAGTCCTTGACAGTCCCCCAACCACCTTTGTGTTCTCTCTTTCTTAGCCATTTTCTTCCTTGTTTTCCTTACTTTTATTTTTATCACCATAACAGCTTACTTTCATGGCTTGGTAATAACGTAACACTAAAAATCTAACCAAGTTTTTTGATACCAGATGGTTAGCATTGAAGTTGAAAGAAACAACAGGAAAGGCAACATTGATATCCTTTAAAGTCTTGATCACTGTTGCTTTAGCATTGACCCAGTGCTCATTAAGGGAAGAAAGATATATTAAAATCCTTTACAATATTTTTCCTTAAGAATGTATTAAAATACCAAAAGATACTCCAAAGATATTCCGTGCATGCTTCACCTCACCATTTGTATCCAACAGTTTCACGTAGTTTACTTTAAAGACTTCCTAATTGGCGCAGTAACTAATTTGAAATTTTTCATACAGTGCTTGAATTGATGGTTCTTTCCAGTTCCTTGGCATTATACCAGTTAGTAGGCATTTGTGTTTTCCAGTAGTACATGCAGTAAAGTGTCTTTAAACTTTGGATGTTTTAGAACTCTTCTGTGAAACTCTTCTTTGTGTTTCCCCCATTAGGTGCTAGAATTGGTGTAAAGGGTTTCCTGAAGTCAAATTGTGTTTGATCCTCCTGAAAACCATCTGCAGCAGATGATGAGAAAAGAAAGAAATGACATGTGATGTCTCTCCAAAGTCATCCTGGGTTTTGGATTTGTACTGAGTACTTTTTTCCTCCTTTTACGCCATTGGGAATACCCAGAGAATTCTCCGCCATCAGTGTAACTATGAACTTTGCTGTTGGCAGTGTGGCTAATTTTTGTGATAGGGAAACAAATTCTTTTAAATAAAAATAAATAAAAAATAATAAAAGTTTATTGAGCCACAGCTGAGCTGGGAATGCCTTTGTCGGGTGTGGTGAGAGTCTTTTGAAGAAGTGTCACAGCTGGGATGTAGAGAATGTACTGGCTGGGGCAGGAGAGAGGCTCAGTGAAGAAGAGCTGGCTGCTCCTGCAGAAGATCCAGGTTCAGTTCCCCACACCTGCTTAGCACCTCACAGTTATTTGTAGCTCCAGTGGGAGTTCTGGGTCCTCTTCTGGCCCCCTGGAGTACCAGGTATGCATGTGGTGCACATACAGACATCTAGGCAAAATGCTCATACATTAAAATGAAAATAAATTTTATTTTAAAAGAAAGAAAAAAAATGTACTGGTGAGTAATTTTAAAGTTGTTTTCTCCAACCTCGTTGGAACTGCGCATATCAACATGAACAAAAGGTAAAATGTGTGGATTCTTTCCAGTGAGCTTAATGTTTATAATAAAAAAAGAATTCCTTTCTATACACCCTTATGAGATTATCATCATCAGATCTTTTGTGTTCCTCCAGATCTGGCCAAAGATATAAGCGTTTTGACTTACTGGGCCAGTTCTCTTTGGCACCAATAAGCCTTCGATAAAGTGAAGTCAGCTTTTGTTTTAACCAGACCTATCAGATTGTACTGGCCAAGACTGATCAGTGACCTGTAGCAAGTTGTAGTAGGAGCTGCGGGCCTGCTTTTCGTCCCGCCGGGCTCCCGCACAGCTAGCTTTACACCAGAAATAACAACACACAAATTGTATTCCTTTAAACACTGCTTGGCCCATTATATCTAGCCCTTACTGGCTAATTCTGATATCCCGATCAACCCATCTCTAATAAACTGTGTAGCACTGGTCTTACCGGGAAAGATTCAGCATGTCTGACCTGGCGGCTTGGGCTTGCTTCATGGTGTGTGTCTGCCTCAGAGAGCAGAGCTATCGCGTCTGCCTGGGAGAGGGGAGCATGGCGTCTCTGAGCTCACTTCCTCTTCCTCTCAGCATTCTGTTCTGCCTACTCCACCCACCTAAGGGATGGCCTATCAAAATGGGCCAAGGCAGTTTGTTTATTACCAATGATCTTCCTCCATCATTTCCCCTTTTTCTGTTTAAACAAAAAGGAAAGGCTTTAACTTTAACATAGCAAAATTACATATAACAAAACAGTTATCAAGTAAAAATTACAATAATCTTTATCATAACTAAGGAAAACTATAACTATTCTTCAACTCCATCAAAGACTCCAGAAAGATACAATATTACCTAAGTAAATGAGAAGTAATCAACTTACAAAACTCTAGAAATCACAGAGACATCTCGCTGCCTGGACAGTCACCCAAAGTTCCTCTGTACTGTTGGGGCATGAGTCTTCAGCCTTCAGGCCCATAGTATCCAGAGACGTTTCCATGAAGCAGGAAGTTTCAAAGGCAGTCAGTCACTATCTGCTGTGTCCTGCAGAATGTCTTGCAGACTCTTTCATGCATTAGGAACCCCGAAAGATCATCTCACCTTTAGGCAAGTTCAGTAGTCCTCTCTCTGTGGGTTTTCTGTGTCCAGTTTATACAATAGTCCAGGCAAGAGCAGTTTCTTGCCCAAATGGCTATCAAACTCCATAAGGAGCTTCTTCGATGCCCATCTTCTTCTTAAAGTAGATTGGTGGTGCCAGGAGCAGATGTGTCTCATTGTCATGAAAAGTCCTAAGTTATTAAAACATTTAAAAAATGCCATATTCTGTAGTCTTTGAAAAATATGAAGAATGCCTATCTAAAATATATCTATGTACATCTAGAAAATCTTTTTTTTTAAATATTTATTTATTATGTATACAATATTCTGTCTGTGTGTATATCTGTAGGTTAGAAGAGGTCACCAGACCTCATTACAGATGGTTGTGAGCCACCATGTGGTTGCTGGGAATTGAACTCAGGACCTTTGGAAGAGCAGGCAATGCTCTTAAACCACTGAGCCATTTCTCCAGCCCCCATCTAGAAAATCTTAACATGACTACAAGCTTGACTATTACTGATTATCCATTAACAACCTATATACATTACATTTTTAAGTGAACTACACAATCACAATACCTTAATCAAGATCAGAAATACATATAACAAAATTGACCTTAAATCTCTATCAATAAAGCAAAATCTATACTAATGCAAATTATTCATACCTATATCATATCCCCCTTTAAATGTAAAAGAACATTTATAAACAATATTTGGGAACATGGGCGCAGTCTTTTCTCTCCAAAGCAAGTCAACTGACCTTTTCAGTAAAGGAACATATAGGAAATATTTTAGGCTTGCTGGGCTGTGGTCTCTGCTGTAACTGCTGAGCTAGCTCCACCAGTGCATCAGGAAAGTAGTCATAGATATGTAGACAAATGAGCACAACTGGAGATGGGTAAACTTCCAGACTCTGCCTGCAGCTCATTATCTCCAAGCCCCTGACTTGGAATTAAACTTGTGTGCTCTGGGACTCCTAGTTTCCAAGCCATGTGACCTCATAAATTGTCTAATTAGTTTATAAATCATTTAACATCGCAGAGCATTGGGTCGAGCAAAAGTAACACGGAGAACTACTTAAATCTGAATACTTTTCAGCAGAAATGGTTCAAGCAGAATTTTTCACACATTTCATAAAACACTTGCAGAAAGGTTGGTTGTGTCCCTCAGTTAAAGGTTATTGAGACCTAAGTAAGCTTACATCTTTTTCTCTGTGTATTTATTGAAGCCAGGTGTCTCTTGAAATTTAGAATCTTTCAAATATCAGAAAATTCAGAGAACTCATGAAACTATATTAAATAGCAACCCCAGCAAAACTAAAGCAGTATTTCATGGGTCCAGCACACACTTCTACAACAAAGCATGTGTGTTCATATTGTATGAGATTGGCTAGGAAAGAGGAAAAAGAATCTTACAGTTTCGGTAAGGTTTTATCTTTAAATGACTTTTCTTCAAACTTAAGTGAAACTTACTAATTTTCGCAGCTTCTAGAGAATGCATCTTACGTGATTTCTAAAATTTAAAACCTGCTGAACATTTGACCCCAAGTGTGAGAGAAAGGGCTGCTATCTGGGAGCCAGAGAGACTACTCAGTAATCAGGAGCACTGCTGCTCTTGTGGAAGACCCAAATGTGATTTCGAGAAACCACAGGGCTGCCCACAACTGCTTATAACCCCGTTTCCAGGGAATCTGACATGGTGCACGGACATCCATGCCAGTGAAATACCCACACACATGAGTAAATCTTTAAAATTTCAAGTTTACCGTCTGCCAGCAGTGAATGTTGAGATTAATGAATGGCAGCTTGTGGAAATGTAGGGAGAGTGTTCTAAAAGAGATCCTGGTATTAGAGCTACATGTCCTGAAAATCTTTAAAGTAGGAAGTAGTTAATGCCACCTCAAATGAATTCCTTTAAATGTTGTTTTTCCATGCCCACATTTTTAATTGTTCTTCTCAAGCTCTGTTTAGTAGAGTTGGTCATGTTAGTTTCCGTGTTTACAAGATACAATATTCTGTTTGGTTATCAAAAGGATTTGTCCTTTTCTTAAATAAATTATTTTAAGCTGTGCTTTCCTTTTTCTTTACTTTTTTTTTTAAGATAGATTACCATGTAGCCTAGACCAAACAATTTTGTTCTATAATCATAAGTCACCTTGAGCTTCTGATCATCCCGCCTCCCTCCTGGGTGCTGGGATATAATCATGTGCCATTCCTACTTTTAAGTGCTGGGGAATACATCCTAAGGCTTTATGCATTTATCAACTGAACTACATCCCCAGCCCCTTCATTTAATTTTTTTTTCTTTTTCTTGAAAATCATAAAGTGTTCTAAATTTGAGTTCGCCTCTGCAGGACATCAAGATCAAAATCTATTCCTTGTAAAAATACAATGCTTAAGTTATGATTAGAGAACATGTACATTTTTAACAAAATTCCCAAGAAATTGTCAAGGTGTGTTTAATTTTCATTTCAGTGGCTTTGTAAGGTTTTTCACAGAGCTTGTCTTTATTCCCAAGCATACATTTCTGTGCACAGAGAACACCTAAAATTTGAATTACTTTGTAAACTTCTTGTTAAAAGATTAAGTAGCAAAAAAAAAAAAAAAAATGAAGAGACTGAAACCAAATATGGTGCCGCACTCCTGTCATCTTAGCACGTGGGTGGTAGAGACGACAAGGGCAGAAATTCAGGGTCATCCTCGGCAGCATAGCAATTTCTAGGCCAGCCTGGACTACCTGAAATGAAACTTCATCTTAGTAAACTAGGGTGGGCAAAATTTTGGAACTTAACTACAACTTTTAGATTTATCTTATAGTGGTATATTATTTGTGTTATAATAAAGAGAAATTGTCTGAAGAGCAGTGCCAAGCAGCTAGATTAGGCAGTCATACAGGCCAGGCAGCGAGTGAGGTGCACACTTTTAATCCCAGCACTAGCAAGGAATATAAAACGGGAGGAGACAGGTCTCAGTCTCAGTCTGAGCACTCATGGAGAGAGGATTGCCCATTTTCAGTCTGAGTGGAGGTAAGAGCCAGTGGCTGGCTGCTTTGCTTTTCAGATCTTCCGGTTGACCCCCAATATCTATCTCTGGATTTTTATTATTCATGCTACATTATCTTTCTGGATTATTAGTAGGCAAGGAAGAGAATACAGGATGAGTTTGGATAGATGAACCCAGTACAGTGGCATTTTTTGGGCATGATTGAGAACTTGGATTTTGTTATAAAACAGTTAAAGAGAATGATGTTATCAGATTTATGGCTAATGAATTAATGAAGGCAAAAAGGAAAATAGTTGAAAGTTAATAGGAGCTTGAATTAAAGATAAAATTAGCCACCTTAGATCCTGCTTTAGCTATTGGAGTTCATCTTAACCAAAAGAACTTACCCCAGCTAGTTTATTTCTTCAGGGGATTGCATTATACCAGGCCAGCAGTGAGTCACTTGGAAATATCATGGCTACAATGCTCACAAACTTTTAGCTAAGCAAATGTAGAAAACATTTAGCCCTGGTTCTAAATATAAGGGTAAGTGATCAGTACTCTTGATGTAATTATGCAGATGTAGCGGGTGTTGGCTGCTTCCTGGGAGCTCATTGTGTTCATTGGCCTGTAGTAGTCGTGCCTTGCACTTCCTCGCAGAACAGTTAACTTGACAGCATCTCTGCTGCTTCTGTTGATGGTTACATAATTGTGAACTCATTTCCAGAGGTCTCTTGAGCTCCTGCTTCCATGAGAACTCTGTCCTATGTTCCAGAATAATTACAAATTGTAGCTTATTGTCTACTAAGAGATAATTAGGCACCTAGGCAGACATGAGCTTTGTGTGATCACTGGGGAAACACAGGAACTAACATAGTGAGAGATGAAGAGTTGGGGAGAGGTGGTTATCAGGTTTTTATCTTAAGAGAAAAAAAAAACTCAGCTGAATCTTAAGCAAGTAAAAGTCCTAAGAATTTATGGGCAATGAATTTTAAGAAAATGTAGCTCTCTTGCCCAAAACTGGAACACTGGAACAGGTGAACAATAGAATAAACGTTGAGATGCAACCACATATATAGGATAAATTGTGAAGCCATACTGCTGTCAGTAACTGTGTAGAGGAGGCAGAATTCCAATTTGTGGATATATCCCACCCTCAAAATACCGATTGAGGCATACCTCCACTTTAAGTATGATCTGTACATAGTGATTTCCTCCCCATAAGCTTAGGAGGGTTTTGCTTGTTTTGAAAACACAAGAAATTTCAATTTTTTAAGTTCTATTATTGAATTTTATTTGTATGGGTGATTGTCTGCATTTGTGTCTGTGGAGGCCAGAAGAGGGCATCAGATCCTCTAGAACTGGAGTTAAAGACAGCTGTGAGCCTCCATGTGGACTCTGGGAACCAAAAGCGGGTCCTCCGGAAGAGTAACCAGTGCTCTCAACTGCTAAGTAATTTTTCCCGCCCCAAGAATTTTGAAAGAAACAAAGCAAAAGCTATTTTATATACTCAAAATGTAAATATAAATACTTTGTTTTTATATAACATAAAGAACATTATATTCCAGAAACTTAAGAGTGGGCTAAAATTGAATTGAGCTGCTTCTACTCACAGCCAATATGTGGTTGGTGTGTTTTCCAATGTGCATGTGAAGTTTATCCTCGCCTGGACAGTGGGCTGCCAATGATAGGGATGGTACTTATTTTCCATCTATCCCTACTTATCCTTTGAGTGGCACATTAGCTAGAAGTCTGCGATGGACATAGCAGTTGCTTACAAAACAAGATACAGCCATTTTGCTGCTTGCTTCTGGTGGGTTCCTTCCTCCAATAAAGACCTTAGTGTCTAGTATGTGATATAGTCTGTCCTATGCCAGGAGTCAGAAAACTTGGTAAAGGGCCAGTTATTTTAGACTTTGTGGGCTATCTCTACCATAGTTGCTCAGTGTTGCTGTTGTAGCATGTAAAAACATCCCTGGGCAAAACGTTAGCAAACTAATATGGTTGTGTTCCAATAAAATCAGACTGGAATTCATTTCATTATAATGGATCACAGAATTTGTATTTGTCAGACATTAAAATACACAAAACTTACAATCCATACAAAAAGCTAAAAGTTACACTTTGCTTTTGAGCTGTAGCTTACTGAC
The DNA here is from genome assembly GCF_000317375.1 of Microtus ochrogaster. Lineage (NCBI taxonomy): Eukaryota > Metazoa > Chordata > Mammalia > Rodentia > Cricetidae > Microtus > Microtus ochrogaster. Next base: position 8,456,869 of record NW_004949095.1, read on the forward strand.
CCCTGTTCTTGGTGCTGACCTCAGAGCAGTGCAGGGGGGAAAGTAATTTTCATTGAATCTCTTTATTTGGGGGAGGGTAAAAATATTCCTGTAAAATGGTACTCTTTCCATAATGGAGCATCTCTACCATAGGAAAGCCTTTGTGGGTAATACCATCCAACTAAAAGCTAGTGTGATGTTCAGTTTCCACAGAAGCGCACATACATAGTGTTGGTATCCATTGCTTATGTGTACTTTTTGAGAACCAATGAAGACTCCCTTCTGAAACTTGGTAGGCAGTGAGGTATTTTGTTAGGTGGGTGTTCTTTGAAGGCTATGCCCACTAAGATACCTCAGAGTTTGGGGCCTGAGATTGTATTCACTAAAAGCTTCATACATAAGGTGAGGAACCTGTTGAATGTGTAGAAACGGGATATTTTTCAAGGCTGACTTCCTACCCCATCCCTTTTTTTTTCTCTTGTACTATTGAAATTCCTTTGCTGAGTATAAAATGTTTCTTGAGCTCTTAGCGCTTAACAAAGACTTGGAACCTAAAGTTTCTTTGCTATGATCGAGCCTTGTAAATCATTCACACATGTTTCATTTCAGTGTTTAATACGCTGCCTAATTTTACAGAGTTAAATTTTAAATCAACACAACTTACTTTTCCCTAAATTAACCACTGTTAGATTAGTCCACTTTTCCCCATATTTTACATATAGGAGGTCCAGACTTTGGTAAATGTGTATACTTTATGTTTAAATCACCACTTGTACTCTCTAATTCTGCATGGACCAGTCCCAGGAGAGGTCTCGGAGCTCTGTGGCTCCCTGGAAAAAGGCAGCTTTCTATTCTTAGCCCAGACTGTGCTGTTTGTGTGCAACTGAACTTTAGCGCTTTTCTGTAATCAGTCATGTGTCTTCTCTGGGAAGGCTGCTGGCAGTTTTAAAAATTAAAAAGGACCCCATGAGCACTGGGCAGTAATAGTACTTGTGTATCAAAACTTGAGCCACTTCAGTTTGTTATAATGATGGATAAAGTACAAAACTACTTTTTAAAAGTGGAGATTCAAAAGTTAGAACTACTCTTCCAGAAGTTTGACCCAAGCTATGAAATGGCTTTATTCATTGTGTCTAAGTTGGGATATATATATATATATATATATATATATATATATATATATATATATATAGAGAGAGAGAGAGAGAGAGAGAGAGATAGATAGACAGACAGATAGATAGAGAAGGCAGAGTCAGGGAGAAGCCATGTGGCCGCCAGAGGAGTAAGATGCAAGCAAGCAGCCAGAACCTTGTCAGTAGGCCACAAACCTTGTGGTAAATGTAAAATAAAGGGAATGAGTGAATTTAAGATGTAAGAGTTTGCTAGGAATATGCCATTGGCCAAGCAGTGTTTAATTAATACAGTTTTATGTAATTATTTGGGTCTGAGCAGCCAGGAACGAGTAAGCAATTTCCAGCAACCCAATTTCACTTTTACCCACAAACCCTTCAGGTTTTTCATCTTTTAAAATATACTGAATGTCTACAATAACCTTGTAAGTCCATCTTTTGTCTCTTAGCTCATCCGTGTTTTCTAAAGGAATTAAGAGCCTTCCTTCTGAAACAAACCTTCCAGAAGATGGCATCCCTGTCCCAGGTCCTCTAAAAAGCTAAGGGCCTACCTTAAAATGAAGAGACAGAAAGTTTATTTCCCTCTCCCCAGACACTAATATCAAGACAGGACAAACTGACTAAAAGTGCTGTCAACCCTCTGTCTCTTTTGAGCATCAGGGCTAGAAACTGTGTTTTCAAGTTACAACGTATGCACAGAGATATGTGATGACCTTTGACAGTGTTCAACAATCCAAAGATCTCACCTGATCACTAACCAAGCTTGTCACAAACTAGGTCACCACCTGCTATGGAAGGGGCTGAGAGAAGTCAACACTACACTGCTTCCTTCAGGGCAGAACAACTGAGCACATCAGAGGTTTCCTCAAAGGGGTTAGCAGGAGCCTTTGAGAACTTTACCCCAGCAGCTAGTCGAAGGTTCTGTGTTAGCTAGCATGTGTCTAGAGCAGGTAAAAATCATGCTGCATACTTGGTAACCTTATCCAGTCCTCTTGCCAACTATCCAAGCCTGGACTGCGAGAACAGCAGGGCTACAAGGACAGACTGAGACCAGCTATTCATTTCAGGAGTAATCTAGAGAACAGTGGTCAACACATAAAGATACACTGCTCTGTTAGAGAACAACGCTCCTTACTAAGAGAATAAGCCCTACCATGACCAGACTGTGAAGTTAGCAAAGGAAGAGAACGGTGCGTCATTGCCAATACCAGCGCACTGGAGAGAAGACTGTAGAAAGAGACTGGAGGACGTGATTTCAGAAACTAGCTATCGGGAAAGTCCAGCAAGAGAAAACACAGCTAGAGAGCATTATGCAAGGGACTCAAAATGAACAGCTTTGTGAAGTCAGTTTGGGAAGTGGTGAAGCTTCTAGGACTTAGGCTTGGCCTTGCCTAGCCTTGCCTTTCTTGGTAGACACTGGCATTGCTTATTCTGCCCTCCTCCCCCATTCATCTGCCCAACCATCAGTAGTTTAGTTTCCAGCCAACCTTTTATGTGTTTCTTTTCCTCTTTGATCCCATATAGGTAGGTGCTGGGAGACGTGCTCTCTACTTTTCTCTAACCCTCTCATGACCCTGCTGGGAAAGCTAAAGGCCACCAAATTCTGTTCTCCAGAGGAGGCGTTTCTAGAGCTCCCTGAAGGCAGGGCCCTGAATCAGTTACTATGTACCTTCCAGAAAAATAGGGGCATGCTGAAGAGTGTCAGTCACACCAAGCCAACAAAGCATTCAAAAATAAATTAACTAATTAATTAAAATTTTATGAATCACCGCATTTTTTCAGGATTCTACAAACTGATGACACCAAATTAAGTCATTACATAAAGCCAAAAACTACTTATAAGAAAGACAAGCCATGGCCTCTGTAAAGCAAGCTCTTGTCAAGAGCTCAACTACCAGGAATAAAGCTGATTATATAAGAATTAAGACAAGGGATAACATAGAAAATGGACATTTACTATTTCCCTGCAATATTAAAATATTTTCAGTAAAGAAAAAAGACCTAAATTTGAGTGAGTTACTGGAGAAGCGGACATTCCTTATCCCATCAAGTACTGTATTCACTGGCCCTTCTACTGTATGGCCCAGACACGGTCATCGGAGACTTCTCCAGTCAATCTTCTACTTTTTTCTCCTGTCCCTCTAGTAGCTGAGTCTAAAGTTTTGTTTGCTCTTACTTATGAAAAAGGTCAATGTTTGTAACAAAAAAAAAAAAATGTTTTTTGTTAAAAAACAAAACAAAAAAAAAAAAACTTGAGAGTTTCCAGATGCATCTACTACTTTCTCTAGTCATTTATAGGAGATTGGTTCCACCAGAGGAATGTACGGTCATGCAGTATGAATGGCAAATTTACTGGTGGCCTCAGATACACACAAAAAAGCAATGCAAAAATTGATGTTCAGGCCTTGTTATGATCCCTCGTTTTGCCCAGTCGTAAAGCCTCATTAGACAAATTGCAGAATTGCCAAACTGCAATAAACCAGAGCATCTACTGTCATCTGAAGGCTGTAAAGTGCTGCAATCCAGGAGTCAGCTGATCTGGCACATAAAATGGCCAACTACAAAACAAACAAACAAAAAACCTCCTACAACTCAGGCGATTGGAGGTCAGAGGGTATTAGACAGTGAATCTGAATTGTTGTCCAGTGAGCAGAGCCTCCAGTGATCTCTGACAAGCTACTGTGTGACTTTACAGACCTTCTGCTCTGCTCCTTAGGATTGGATGCAACAATTACAGAGCCCCTACTTCAGCTCTGGGCTTTCTGACAGCCTTTCCACTTCTTTTGTCATGAAAATAAAAGTGCTGCTAAGGGCACATTGGAAGTTGGTACTGGACTACAGGCCAGTGGTTGGCTTCTTAGTTCCTAATGAGTGCCGAGATGAGCTCTTAGTTCTAGTTCTGGTGCTGAGGATGCCACTGTCCATTCCTGTGCTTCAGAGATGGCATGCCCTAACACTCCTATCAAACACACCCTTACTTTCACTTTCAGACTCTTAATGGCATGCTCCACCTGCAGCGCCGGCTGCCTGAGGGTTTACCTAACCCACCATGTCTCAGTGCAGTGTTGAGCTATCAACACACATTGTTATCCAATCCTAATATCATACTTAGAGGTACAAGCTCCCAAGCCTCGTTAACTAGATAACAATGGTTGTACAAGGGAATAGAAGATACTGGGTTCTAACTTGATGGGTTATGCACCCAAGACAACAGTAGCCAACTCAAGGCTTCCTCTGCTATGATGACTTCTGATATTATGAAGACTTATTCTTTAACCAGAATTAAATTGGCATAAGCAATCTGAGTTAATACTGGTTCCTAAAGCTGTGGTTCCTCCTTCTGGATTATGTACATCGATTACAAATTTGTGTTTGGTGTTTGTCATAAAACAAAACAATTTTTTTTAATTTGGAAAAGGGCTAGTAGACAAGAATCCTAAAACCTCCTATTAAATTGATAGCTGCCTTGCTAGGGTCCTTAAACCACCATTTCACTGGCATTACTACAAACAGTGCCGTGAAAATTTAGCAAACTCCAAACTTCAAAGCTCCATTTTAACAAAACAGGCATTGGGTCATTTGCAAAAAACCACCATGCCTTCTACTAGCAATAGCACAAAACCAAGTATAGTAGTGCATTCCTGTGATCTCAGCACTTGAGAGACGAGGGAGGGAGAAAGGGAAGGAAAGAGGGAAGGAGGGAGGGAGGGAAGGGATGAATAACTATAAAATGACATAAAAGAAATTTGACTAGACTATTAAGTTATTAGGCAAAAGAACCCCTATGCACTTTCCTGGTTAGTATTGTGTCACTGACCAAATTATCTAAATAAAAAGGGACTTTTAAAGACCTTAAACTCTTGTTCTAATTACCAGAAAGATAAGATTATTTAACAGATAACAGCAAGTGTACTCCTAGAAGAATCCTCTGCATGTGATTCCAAGGTCAGATTAGAATGCTCTACCAGTCTACCAGGGACCTGTGGCATTGGTTTCAAAGAAGAAATGGCTGCAGAAGAGAAGTGAGGGCTGTGTGTGTGTGTGACATCTGGGCAAGAGGAAGACTTTCCTTTTCAGGAGCTGGAGCTCAGCCACGGCCAATGTTCTCAGCCTGTATGCCGTCCCGTCCCCACAAGGCACACCAAATCAATGGACACTATTTGATTTCTGCTACCGTCCAGAATTTCAGAAAATATTTGCACACAAACACAATCTTTTGGCCAAGAAGAACAAATGAATCAAAATGGAGAAAGTGAATAACATAAACAATAAATAATATAAAAACATGGCAGCTGGACTCTTTTCTTTGGAACTTGTGTGTGGTAGGCCTATGTAGCTTGTGTCAGACATAACTCATTCTTCTCATAATTTTGTTCAGTACCTGAAAGGCTCTTTTCTTACAGGAACGTGGAGTCTTAAATCCATACTTTATAAAAGGCCTGGAAGAATGTTCAGAGGAAGCCAGCTATACCTGGCCATAAGGAGACTTTGTCTACACGAAGTGTTGCCGAGAAAAGAGGGCTGTCACCTTGCCGAGAGGGACCCTTTCAAGTGCTGCCGATGGCCCACCTGGCTATCAGAGATAACGACACGTAACTGGAGCCATGCTTCCCAGGCAAGTCCAACACCACAGGAGGACTGTACTATGGTTCTCACAATGGACCCAAAACTTAAGTTTCCAAAGTTACTAATTGGCATCAAGCTAAACCGGGAAGAGAAATTCTAGAAGTGTGTCATTGTTCTCGTGGCTGCTTGTTCTGTCCTAGCACAGCAGAACTTGTTCCAATTAACTTAAGGATCACATTGAAGAGGGAGCTGGTCTGGTACCCTTTCTCTCTCTTTCTCTTTCTTTCTTTCTTTCTTTCTTTCTTTCTTTCTTTCTTTCTTTCTTTCTTTCTGTTCCCACTCTCCCTGCGATGGCTCCCAAAACCACATAGCTCTAAATGGCCCTGGCAGTGTGGGTTTTATCTGGACCTGCAAGACCAACAGTCTGATTTCAACAGAGTTCACATGAGACCTTCTACACTAATACATGTAGCAGCAACAAAGTAAACATAACTTGTGTCTAGGTACTCAAGCTATACATTTTTTCTTTTTCTTTTCTTTTCTTTCTTTTTTTTTTCTAAGACAGGGTTTCTCAGTAGCTTTGGAGCCTGTCCTGGAACTCACTTTATAAACCAGGCTGGCCTCAAACTCAGTGATTTCTCTGCCTCTGCCTCTGCCTCTGCCTCTGCCTCTGCCTCTGCCTCTGCCTCTGC
>NW_004949095.1:8463335-8464281 GCF_000317375.1 Microtus ochrogaster
GCCTCTGCCTCTGCCTCTGCCTCTGCCTCTGCCTCTGCCTCTGCCTCTGCCTCTGCCTCTGCCTCTGCCTCCTAAGTGCTTGGATTAAAGGCATGTGCCGCCACTGCCTGGGAAGCTATAAATTAATTTTTAAGCAAATTTTATTGAAAATGTATTCTTCTCATTCTATATACAATATATCCCAACCACAGTTTCCCCTCCTCCCAGGTCTCCCCATCTTCCCTCTTCCCCAGATCCACTCCCTGACCATTGCCCTTCATAAAGGAGCAGGCTTATAAGAGGGAACAACCAAACACAACAAAACAAGATACAATAAGACAAGACAAAAGCCCTCCTATCAAGGCTGGACAAGACAACCCAATAGGAGGGAAAGAGTCCTAAGAGCAGGCAAAGGATCAGAGGTATACCTGGTCCCATGGTTAGGAGTATCATCAAAACACCAAGTTAACAGTCACCACATATACGCAGGGGACCTGGTGCAGACCCATGCAGGCTCATACTTACCGCGTCAGTCTCTGTGAGCCCATATGAGCCACGCTTAGTTGATTTAGTGGACTGTTTTACTAGTACCCTCATCCCTTCGGCCTCATATAGTCTTTCCTCCCCTTTTCCCATGATGGTCCCTCACTGATGGAAAACTCCGGATTAGATTATCTCTTAGCATAATGTCCAGCTGTGGATTAGATTATCTCTTAGCATAATGTCCAGCTGTGGTTAGATTATCTCTCAGTATAATGATGTTCAGCTGTGGTTAGATTATCTCTCAGTATAATGCCCAGCTGTGGTTAGATTATCTCTTGGCATGATGATGTCCAGCTGTGGATTAGATTATCTCTTAGCATAATGTCCAGCTGTGGTTAGATTATCTCTCAGCATGATATCATCCAGCTGTGGGTTAGAGTATCTCTCAGCATGATGATGTCCAGCTGTGGATTAGATTATCTCT
>NW_004949095.1:8464398-8465615 GCF_000317375.1 Microtus ochrogaster
CTCTCAGCATGATGATGTCCAGCTGTGGATTAGATTATCTCTCAGCATGATGATGTCCAGCTGTGGATTAGATTATCTCTCAGCATGATGATGTCTAGCTGTGGATCTCTACACCATCAAGCTATAAAACTGAAACACAAAATATTGATTGAATAGAAAGATGGTATAGCAGAGAAACACATTTGATTAATAGGCAAACAGAAGCTGAAGAAGACAGGTCTATGCCACTAGGTTTATAATGAGACAGGAGGTTTCTCTAGGTCCTGTAGTAATATTTTGTTTATGTTTTTAACAAATAAAGCTTGCCTGACGTCAGAGTACAGAGCTAAACCACTACAGGCCAGGGAGAGGTAGCACACATCTTTAATCCCAGGACTCAGAAGACAGAGATTAAGGGATCTCTATTAGTTCAAGGCTTCCCTGGGCTACACAAGATTGAATCTGTTTAAAAGAGAAATAAAGCTTTCACAAAGGTAATTCCAGCACTTGGGAGCACATGCCTTTCATCCCAGCACTAGGGAGGTGGAGACTAGAGTAATATGGAGAAAGAAATCTAAGGCAGAAGGTGATAGGAGTAGTGCAGCTTGGGGTTTGGTGGAGAGAGCTGCAGCCTGGGGTTTGGTGGAGACAGCTGCAGTCTGGGGTTTGGTGGAGACAGGTGTAGTCTGGGGTTTGGTGGAGACAGCTGCAGTCTGAGGTTTGGTTGGTGGAGACAGTTGTAGTCTGGGGTTTGGTGGAGATAGTTGTAGTCTGAGGTTTTGTGGAGACAGCTGCAGTCTGGGGTTTGGTTTGGTGGAGACAATTGTAGTCTGGGGTTTGGTGGAGACAGTTGTAGTCTGGGGTTTGGTGGAGAGAGCTGCAGTCTGAGGTTTGGTTTAGTGGACACAGTTGCAGTCAGGAAATGCAGTCTAAGGACAGAATCTTCTCTTCGGTCTGAGCATTGGTAGAGGTAAAAGAACTCCCTAGTGGCTGGCTGCTCTGCTTCTCTGATCTTCACCATTAAACCCTATATCTGACTCTGGGTTTTTATTATTAATAAAGTTAGATTAGAATTCATGTAACAAGATCCAGTATCAAGTGTCTGCTATATTTCAAGAATAATACCCCAAGGTGAGTATTATAGTGAATTTTTTTTTTATTGAGAAAAGGAAAAAAAAGTTTCCCCCTCCTTCCAGCCTCCCATTTCCCTCCCCCTCCTCCCACCCTTCTCCCCCTCC
>NW_004949095.1:8466795-8482513 GCF_000317375.1 Microtus ochrogaster
TACTGCTATGAACATAGTTGAACAAATGCTTTTGTCATATGATCGGGTATCTCTTGGGTATATTCCCAAGAGTGGTATTGCTGGGTCCAGGGGTAGGTTGATCCCAAATTTCCTGAGAAACGGAAACACTGATTTCCAAAGTGGTTGCACAAGATTGCATTCCCACCAGCAATAGATGAGTGTACCCCTTCCTCCACAGCCTCTCCAGCAAAGTGAAATTTTAAATTCATCATATTGTGATGCTGGTAATTGGTTTTTATTTGTCTTAGTCACTGATCTATTGTTGTGAATAGACACAATGACCAAGACAATGCTTATAAAAGAAAGCATTTAATTGAAGCTTGCTTACGGTTCTGTCATTGTGTGGAGCAAGGTGGAACAGAAGGCAACCTGGTGCTGGAGACGAAGCTGAGAATTACATCCTCACCTTCAGGCAGCAGGGAGAGAGACTGAGCCTGGCATGGGCTTTTGAAACCTCAAAGCCAATCCCCCTCCCCCGGCCGTGATACACTTTCTACAAGTACACACCTCCTAATCCTTCTAATCTTTCCAAAGCGTTCTACTCCTTGATAACTAAGCATTCAAATCTATAATTCTGTGGGGACCATCCATATTCAAACCATCACAATATTTTACTATGGACTTGCTGGATATTTAGGCAATTACATTTGCTCAAAGAAAGGTAGACACTGTAATCAAAATAATTATAAGGCTTAATAGTGACACAGAGACTGTGAGGGCAAAGAATTAAAAATAAGAGGCTTAGCTTCTCTGTGTTGAAAACAAAGGGGAAGACTTTCTTTTCATTATTTCTTGGTCTTTTTAAATGTATATAAATCTTCATAATGAGGAAATAATCCTCTTGCCTGTCTTTCAAGTCAGTCAACTTTTCTTCACGAGACACCCCATCCCCTGCCTTGTTTTTTTTATTTCTTTTACTTTTGAGATTATAATTATATCATTTTTCTTCTTTCTTGCCTCCAAACTCTCCCATATATCCCTCCTTGTTCTCTTTCAAATTCATGACCTCTTTTTTCATAAATTTTTATTATATGCATATAGATGCATATATATATATATATATATATATATATATATATATATATATATATATATATTCCTAAATATAAAGGGCTCAGTCCCTATAGTGTCACTTGTATGTATGTTTTCAGAGCTGAGCATTTAGTACCAGGTAATCAACTGGTGTGCTCTCCCCTGAGAGAGATAATTTTCTCCCACTCTCCGCACTCCTTAGTCGCTTGTAGTTCTTAGTGTAGGACTGAGGTCTAGTGGCCATTCCCCCATCCATCTTGGTATGTCTGTTGTTGTCCTTGTTTATTTCATGGTTTTGCATGATTTATTCATAAATTAAAATATATCTTCAGGTCCTTTGGAAAGCTAAGGGACTGTTGTGACTTAATTGTGAAATGCATATGTTAAAGACCTCAGGTTGTCAGCAATGGAGTTCTGAGAACTGTTCGGATGCTCATGGCTCTGTCCTAATCCATCTGTCCTGATGGATTTACAGAATGATGGCATTATTGGGAATTGGTAGAAAGCAGGACAGGAGGCAGGATTGGTTGAAGGAAGTAGTTCCCTGGGATGTTTCCTTGAAATTTGATACCCCATTCTGTTGCTCTCTGCTTTCTGGGCATGAGATGACCTGCCTCCTCCCAACACCCTCCTGTTGCCATGTTATTCTGCCTTGCTCTGAGTCCAAAACAAGGGATGCATCTGCCTTGGATTAAAATCATGAAAACTGTGAGCTGAAATAAACCTTCATTCCTTTTTTTTTCTTTCTATATTTCTCGCAGAAAAAAAACAAAACAAAACCAAACAAAAACCCCCAAACCCAACCAGACGACAACAAAAGCCAACAACAAAATCTAGCCTACCTGCAGTGGTCACTCCGCTCAATACGCAACATGACCCATACCAGAAAGACGATAGGAAGCTTCCTCATCCTTCAGAAAGAGTCAACACGTGTTGATCACAGCCAAAATCAAGTGAGGACAAGCTCTGTGCTGATAGGTGGCCAAGTGTCCGCCCTTGAGAACCAGTGCTGGTTTACTTGAGAACATTAGTGCAATGGGGTGCATCTCCTTGGCAAATGAAGGACAGGATATTTTGTCCTGGAAATTTTTTAGTAGATCGCCTGAGGGCTCTGACACATTTTGGTGAAATTATTTGACCGACCATCCAAGTCTTGCTTCCTTATTACTTTTGTGGAGAGACTTTCTCTACTGGGCAAAATTTTGTGTTTAATTCCATCTTACCAGCGCTCTTCCAAGGCTCCAACAACTCTGTTCTCAAGTGTCACTGTAGCTTACACTTTTATTCTATGAAAATAATGTGAATTCTCTAGACAGCAGATAGGGTGTAGTCAAAGCCAGCCAATCAAACCTCATTTAACGGACGCCCTACTCCACCCAATGCTGTTATCTTGGTTACTTTCCGTTGCGATGATTGGATACCCTGACCAAAGCTACATATGGGGAAAATGATTATTTTGCAGCCCATCATGATGGGAAAGGCATAAAAGGAGCATGTTTTCCTTTTCGTCTAGTCCAGATCTCAGCTCAGGGAATAGTGATACCCCCACGTGGGTGGTCTTGCCATCTCAATTAACCTAATCAAATTATTATCCTACAAGCATGCCCAAAGATCTATCCCCAGGTAGTTCTAGAAGTAGCTAATCCACAGTTGGGATTAATTATCACTGTCAATCAAACCACAGATGACTTGGAAGCACCATGCTAGCCTGAATTTGAGGAATGTACTAGTCTGTGCTCGATTCTTTCTCTTGGTGTCCAGGTTGGGCTAAGTTTACGAAAGAGACTTGGGGTGCTCCTTCTGTCCATCCTCCACGTAAGGCATTTCGTCTTTCTCAGGGCAGAGCCATGTCTTCCAAATCTCCCATAATTCCAAGTCCTGGCTGACAGCATGCTTGCCACACCTCCTTAGAGATTTGCTGCAGGCACAATGTCACTTGCCTTTCTTCATTAGGTTCTATGTGTCTGGGTCTGTGTGGAACTATAATGATTGTCTCTGCACTCAAAACTCATGTATGGTATCATTTATCTCCTCCTCTCATTGATCAGGCAAAGACAGGTCCTATAGGAAAAGGGGACATGAGCACTTACTCACCTTCCCCAGGCACATTTTTGTCTTATCTCTCCCAGTTGTTTAGATACTTGCATTCATAGCTTGATTTTCAAAATTCTCATAAAATGTGCTCCTTTGTCTCATGAATCCATTGTTGCCACTCTCCCCAGCATTTGAGTCTTTAGCTCCCAGACACACAGTGGACACTCAGATCTGTGCTGGAAAAACCCAAATTCCGATCTAGCACAATCTCCTATTGATAAACTTGGCTCAAGTCCAGTCCAGCACCTTCCCAGGAAGACCTTTCATGATGGAGACCTTCAACTCTTCCATAGCATGCTCCCCGCCCCCCACACTTTCCTGTACTGCCCTCCCCATGAAAGAACTTGGGCTTTGCCACATTGCTCTCAGGGTTCTATTTCCCATTTCATTATGCAGATTCCATAGCTGGCATGTATCTATTCCTGCACACATTGCCCCCCCTCAACATGGAATCTCACAGAGCTCCAGAAGATCTCTGTATGCCTCTACTCAGTAAGCAACACACACATGTCTGAATTCAAGCCCTGTCCCTTCCCTTTAGGCAAGAGAGCAGAACGTATTTGGCCTCATCATCTCCCCTACCACCTCCTTCTCTTGACCAAGCACAGTTTGTTCCCTCTGGGGCAGAAGTGAGAGATGGTGACTACGTAGAAGTCCAGGACACATACATATTTATAGGCTGGGTTATTTATAGATTGCAGTAGCTCAACAGCTCCGCGTTAGCCACTTGGTATGCTTCAGCCTTGGCGCTTTCAAGCTGCTGGGGTGCAGGGAAGTTCTGGATGATTCCTGAGTTTTGCAAACCTTTCTGGGTCCTGTGTAAGTGTGCAGCCACTGAAATCGGCCTAGCCTGAACACCTCGAGGAGCCTCGGTGCGTGCTGCCTCCCATAACTAGTCATCAATGGCTTGCAATGGCCACAATTGAAGTCACTACAGACTCAGTAAACACTGGTGGGCTGACTGTGCTCCCCACACAGTGACAAGTGTGGCAAGGCCTTGAGGCTTGAAGAACAGACAGCTACATGCAGAAGCCTTTGAGGAACATTTGCTCTGATTCAGGCAAGTAAACACTACCGGGCCTCTTCTTCTCCTCCTGTTTAGGCATTCTGAAATGAGAGAGATGGATAGCAGGTTGGCTATAAGGTACAGACATCCCCAAGGAGACGTGGGGCCTATGCTCTATGCTTCAGACACAGGGCAAGGCCTTAAATTTACATAATCATTAATATTTATTGAGATTAGCTACATGCCAAGCATGTGTTGAATATTTTACATGCATTATTTTTATTTAATTCCCTAAAACAGCTGCAACAAAAAAACCCAGAGATGAATCAGATGTGTTCAGTATGTGAGGCCTAATTAAGTTGCACAATGTATAACGGGATCACGTTCAGTTCTTCGTGTGAGTATTATGCTGTAATTCAAAAGGCCCTGTAAAGCGTGTGCTCTTATCTCTTTAAAGAGGAACTAAGTCAGTTTGATCCCTGAGTCCAAACTCATAACCAGTCTGAACTGTGAGTGTCTCTAAGTATCGTCCCTAAACACAGATGCCTAGAAGGACTCTTGGTACCGCAAGTCCTCCTTACCACATAGCATGTGAAATGAGTCCACGACCGCTGTGTGCTTAGCACCCAGCACAAGAGCAGGCCCTTGTGGGAATCCCAGAAAATGTGCTACATAATTAATTGCTTCCAAGGTAGCTTTTTCCTGTTGAGGATTTTAAGTTGACACCTGTCCCAACACGTGATAGTCTGCCTCTGTCTGGTCGCTGGTAGGATCTTCATCCTGTCATTTCTCAGTTTAACAGGCTGCCAAAATTTACCACAACTGATGCCATTATGGAAGTACCAGTCAGGCCTTGAAACTCAGCATGTAGATAGCAACGCCTATCGAAATGAGACCAGAGACCCAATCTGGCAGAGTCCATAGTTCTGGGAAACTCCCTAAATGTACCAACCTTGCGTTTTGGCATCTGTAGTTCCTCTGCAGGCTAAATGTTCTTGTTAACTGAGGTATGTAAACATAAGTCATAGTTTTTGTCTTAAAAACTCACACGGAGAAAGACTTGAGACTACATTTGGATCTCAAACACCCAGTATAGTCTCTGGTCTAATAAAGATTTTCTATTGGCTTAAACCCATGTCCAAATGATCTTTTCTAATGGCTGCTTCTCAACAGTAGGAGGTCAGAGTTGAAGTCAGTTTCCAGAAAAATAAATGGAAAAGCATTGTTCGCGGGGTCATGATGAGAACAAGAGGTAGAATTATCTAGGCAGTTTAGGGTAAACGACCTCAAAGAAAAGTAAACAGCTTTTGTTTATTTTTTTATTATTGTTGTTTGCTTGATTGTTTTCTTTTTATTGTCTAAAGGCCAAAAAATGTCTTTGGGCCTCTTGGCAGCCTTGTCCTTGCCAGAGGCTGGAGATGCCAGAAGTGTTTGGTAGCTCTGATCCCTGACCTGGCCCTTAAATGATTTTCAGGTTCTCTATTCAGAAGATGGAATGTTAAGTTAGCAATAAAGGCCCATAAAGGAAAAACAATTTCTATACAAGAGAAGACAATCTCTAACTGTGTGTGACTTAATATCCTTGTGATTACTAAGTAAATCCTTTTGGAATATATAAACATGTCCCTTGTGCTCACTAACCCAGTGGCTAAGAATGTCATCAAGGAACATTGAAGGCCTGTACAGAGCAGAGACTTCTCAACTTTGATGTACCCTCACCTACCTGATGTTTAAAGAGCCTAGACTTCGGATTCCCTTTGTTCTGTTACTACAAAAAAATTCATGGAACTGTTTCCACAATGGAACACATGCTGTTTGGGGTAACAGGAGTCTGTGTCCCTGGGCCATGGTGTCTAAGTCATTCTACACTGTGAGAAGCAGTGGTTCGTCAGGTGGTGAGTTGCCCTGAGAGGCTCAACTTTACAAGCAGCTGTTGACTATACTTTGTATACAAATGCAGACAAATAGGACAATTCTGCACCTTGGTGGGCATGGAAACAGTGCCAGATGTGCAGGACCACCATGAGGCACTGGCTGATAAACAACTCATTCCCAAGAGTAAAAAGGATGCTACCCTATACGTTCATTCAGGAAAATTAGGACCCTGGAAAGGGTGTGACTCCTTTATCTTGACCTCACAAGAGAATTTATTCTGGAACCAAATGTGGATGAGACGCGTCCTGAGCATGCTAGGTCAGACACAGAAATAAACACGAGTTTCGGAACACTGGAGGCTTTGTAGAAGTGCAGAGAGCACTGGGCCCAGATGAATGGATGGGAGGAAGGAGGGACAGTGGCTAGAGAAGGCCCCGTGGACAGAGGGGATCAAGCTGAGCTGAGGCTCCCAAGGTAAGTAAGGAGTTCTCTCTGTCAGCTCCTTGATGCTTGCATGAATGGTCACCTGGCAACCCAGTGTGGCTATAGTGATCACAGCATTGGGTGTCCCTACTTCTCATGAGGTTTGACCCAAGCATTCACCCTGGCAATAACTTTTTAGCTCGAGTGCTTCTCAAGACCCTCAAGTACCTGTGTGTAGAGCTTTGGAGTGCTAGAGGCATAAGTGATGGAGCAATTGTCTAGAATGTGTAAAACTTTAGCTTTGATTTGATCCCTAGCACCATAAAAAAGAAAGAAGATTATAATAATGGAAAACATGTTGTAGAGTCTGCTTTAATTAATGTTCTGTGATAAAATGGCCTTTATCTTTAATAAGGATGAAAAGACATATATACCAAAGAACTGTTTTAGAATCTTTTTATTGCTTGTTGAGAGTAAGCGTTTGGTTTGTATCTCTGTATACGTCCTATATACCCAAGATCATACAAGAATTTCTTGGGTGAAAATGAGTCTCAGGTAGAAACTTTTAACAAGCTCTGCCCTAGAGCACCTTCCCAAAGGGGGAGCCAGACTGCGGGAAAGGTCAGCAGAGCTTTACTCTGGCAATGCAGACGCATCTGCAGAGTTAAGGCTCCCACACTGGAAAAACCGAGAAGTGGGCGTTCTGCGTCTTTGTCCCTTAAGGCTTTATCGAGGTGGGTATGAAAACTGTGTTCTTCCCTGTGTGACCTGAGCCTTCAGCATGGAACTATACTCTATACCTCCAGGTCAGGGAGAAAACATCAACTGGCTTTGTTCTGTTTGCTTGCTTATTTATACTTTTTCCTCTTTAAAAAATTATTTGTACTTATTGTTTGAAAATCTCACCCACATATACACTGTATCTTCATTATATCTCTTCCATACTCCCTCTTCCAACTCCACCACATCTCTCTTTTAACTTCATGTCCTGCTTATTTACTTTTTAAATATTTTATTTTACTTTATGCGTATGAGTATGAGTTTTGACTGCATTTACATCTGTGCCACATGCATGTCTGGTGTCATGGAAGTCAGAAGAAGACATCAGATCCCCTAGAACTGGAGTTACAGATGGTTGTGAGCTGCCCTGTGGCTGGTGAGAATTGAGCTTTTCTCTTCTCTAAGAGCAGCCAGTGCTCTTCACCACTGAGTGATCTCTCGGATTCCCTTATTGACTATTAATTTTTAATCCATAGGATTAGTGGTGCCTATATATACTTGGGCGTGGGGGCATCCACTGATGGCTGGGGAACAGAACAGTGTTCCCTCTCTTAAAGAGAGATGACTCTCCCTCCACCCAGAGCTCATCAGCTGACTCAGCTAGGAGTGGGGCTTCAGGATCCCCTCCCGACGTCATGTTGGAATTAAAATACATTTATGCACATGAGTGTTTGTCTGAATGCATGTACTTGCATGCCTGATGCCAGTGGAACTCAGAAGGGGGCATCAGATTCTCCTGGGACTTGAATTACAGGTGGTTATGAGTCATCATGTGGTTCTGAGAATTGAACTCAGGTCCTCTGGAGGAGCAGACAGTGCTCTTAACTGCTGGGTCATCATCTCTCCAGCCTCCATGCTAGAATCTTAATTGCCTTAATCTTGGGGAAATCTTGTGTAGGTAACCACAGCTGCTGTGGTTCATGTGCGCCAAAGCCATGCTACGTCCAGAGGACAGCATTCACAGCTCTCCTTCCCATCTTCTGACTCTTACATTCTTTCCACCGCCTCTTTCTTGATGCTCCCAGAGTCTTTGGAGTGGACAGAGATGCAATAACCCATCCATGACTGAGGGGTCACAGTCACTCATTCTCAGCACCTTAAACACTGCACTAACCATTACCAGCACAGTAAGGAACTTCACTGATCAAGGGTGGGAGAAGCACACGTCTGTGGATATTACCACAAATATTTAGAAGACTCTTTGATGACATGATGGTTAAGAGAAGTAACATCAAAACGTTCTACCCTAGGATCTATGACCTCCCTTCCCTGGAATTTCGATCCCCGACAGCCTGTATAGCACTATGAAAGCTAGCCAGCAGAGAGAATATCGTGGCCAATTCAAGACTGATTTCTTTGTGTCCTGCAACCAGTATATAATATCTTCAACATTAAGGCCTTACCTTGTAGTTATGGTGAGCAACCAAGACCATTGCATTAGCCTCTATTGTTTTTGGATAGCCCTCTGGATACTGAGATTTTCATTTAGTAAGCTATGTCTTCTGGGAGCAGCGTTGTTCCCTACCTGTGGAATACTTCTCTTCAAACTCCCTTTTAAAAATTATATTTTTAATTAGCTTTAAAAACTAGTGGGATTTAATAATCTTTCTTTATACAGTCATAGTTTTGTTTACCCCACTCTCTTCTCAGTTCCCTCACGTACTCCTGTCTCCCATCCCACCTAAGCCTTTAGTTCCCACTATTGCCCCCCATTCCTTTATACCATTTATGCTCTGCTATCCTCTCTTGCTAACATATTTTTGTTTGAACTGCAGGATCATGTGATGTAGGAGTGTCATATATCAATCTGTTGATTTCATTGGTTGAGTAATAAACAAACTGCTTGGGCTCATAGCTTAGAACATAGGTGGGTGGAGTAAACAGAGCAGAATGCTGGGAGGAAGAGGAAGTGAGGTAAGACGCCTCAGACAGAGACGACATGCTCCCTGTTCCCGAGCAGATGCACGTGATGAAGCTCCGACCCAGCATGGACGTAGGCTAGAATCTTCCCGGTAAGACCGGTGCTACATAGATGATTAAAAATGGGCTAAATTAATATGTGAGAATTAGCCTAGAAGAGGCTAGATAGAAATGGGCCAAGCAGTGTTTAAATGAATACAGTTTGTGTGTAATTATTTCGGGTAAAGCTAGCCGTGCAGGTGGCCGGGGTGCTGGTGATGCAGCCCTGCCGCCCCTATCACAGCAATCATGGATTTCCAAAGTAGGTTTCATTATGGCTTTCTTTTAAACAAAGCTGTTTTATTGAGTCTCTGTTCCCCTTGTAGCCAGCCCCCTTTCCTGTCCATCATGTGCCCTTCTCCCTTCAGCTGTTTCTGTCCACGTTCACAGCACACGTGTGCTTTTGTCCCTTCAGGTGCTCTGAAAAGGACAGTTAATTACATGTAGCGCCATCAGTTTACCATGTAAGCTTTGCAGAGCGTTTAAGGAACCCAGCTGCTCTTGAGTTCTGTGTGATTTTTTTTTACCCTTTTGGCTTTTTTTTTGGGGGGGGAGGGCCTCTACCCAGCTCCCAAGTAAATCACACATGGAGGCTTATTCTTGAGTTATTAATGCCCAGCCTTAGCTTGGCTTGTTTCTTGTCAGCTTTTCTTATCTTAAATTATCCTGAATACCTTTTGCCTCTGGGCTTTTTCCTTGTCTTACTTCTGTATATCTTACTTTCACTCTTACTCCATGACTGGCTGGGTGGCTGGCCCCTGATGTCCAGAGACCTCCCTGGCTTATGAATATTTGCTGCTCCTTCATGCTGGGACCCCATGTACACAGGCTGGCATATCTTTTCTCCCGTTAGTCAGGTTTATTTCAGTCATTAAAGTGCAGAGGGCAGACACAAAGCATTCACTCCCTAGTCCTGCCTGTAAGGAGCTCATACCCAGACCAAGAAAATGACAATGCATGCACCTTGGAAACCCAGAGTTGTGGTCTAAGAAGTCATTGGATTTTCAGCCTTCAGGAACGCTTTGGTGATCTGCTATTATACAGCTCCCATGATGCTTCACTTCAGTTGTGCACTGTGGGAGAGGAGACATCCCTTACCAAGCTTTTACACCTCTGCTGGCACATTATCCAGTCCCCAAGGCGGCACTATTTTTTCTTTTTGTCACCAACACCCAGTGTCTGAATGCTTGCATTAAAATATCTTAACGCAGTCCCACTGTATCCTGTCTGTCCCCAGGATACAGAAATTCTTCACAATTTTCTCAACCACTCTAGGAGGTATTAAGTTTGTGAGCTATGTCACAAATGAATGCCTACTAAAAACAGCTCAAGCAACACTTTTTAAAATTATGAACTATTTTAGGTGTGTCCATATCTGTTTCAGAGGAAGCCAGAAGGTCACTCAGACTAGCTTACCTAAGAGATCACTCATGTTGCTGGCAACCTGCTATACTTCCTAATGAGTTAGACAGGCATGTGGGAAGGGCAGCAGACTGAATGTTCTTCTGTGCATGTGGCCCCCCAATGGGACCTTCCAGTCTTAGAAGCACAGGAACTAAGTTGGAGATCAGAAAGGAGCTGCTGGGACAATGCCAGGCAAAGAAGTAGAAGACGGGTTCAGGTGGTCCTCAGAGCCTATGCAGGGACTCTGGTTGCAAGGCCAGGAGTCAAGTTGCTAGAGCCCCTTCAGAAACCCAGAGAGGTGGGCTTTCATTCATCTCTGCTGCAATGAGTACTTACCATAATATTTTTCCTTAAAATATTAAAATGAAAATATAATTCATTTTCACGCCCTTCTTCCCTTTCCTCCCATCAACTCCTCCACAACTCCCCTCCCCTGGCTCATTCCCTTAACCATAATAGTTTTTGTCCCAGTCCTGTAGGCTAGAAGGGCAGGATCAGAGCGCCACAGTGGTGAAGCTCTGTTGCAGACTCTCTCCTGGGTTGTAGTCAGTTTTTTATTGTGACTCCACATGACAGAAAGACAGCAGGCTAGCTCACTGCTGCTGTCAGTGACATGGTGGTGGTGTAGTTTTAACCCATCTGCAAAGCCTCCACTCTCCTGAGCTTATCAGCTCTTAAGGACCCCACCCACAATGCATCACATCAGATGAAGGCTGTAACATATGGATAAGGGTGCCTTCAGTTCATTGCAAATGGGGCTTTCCAGCTTGCTTCTCTGCTATTGATCCTCATCCCTGCAGGGCAGGCCCTGCTGCTCTGTTCTTCCAGAAACCATCTACATTTGTGGGCAAATGTCCATTGATGACTTTTAACAGATGACTATCCATTGACATCCGTAAGATAAACTGCCTGATCTTCAAGATACTACTGGTCATGCCAGTTAGTGAACAAGTCTCTGAAACACCCGTGTGTGTGTGCCTGTGTGTGTGTGCACACACGATCCTTCCCGCCTGTGTGTGTGCACAAATGGGGGAAGAACCTGGTGGCTGTGTGATAGGACATTCCCCTTGTGGATCCTGCTACATGGTACTTACAAGCCATAGCCTAGAGAACGGGGGAGAATCCGGACCTGCATCCATCTGGCATCCTGCTTCTCATCCTTTGATACAAGAAGACACAGGCTCTCATTACAAACCTTTTTTGTCTATCTCCTAAGTGTTAAGTACAGTAATGGGTGAAACCAAACCATCAGGAGAACATGGGGCCTGTGTCTAAGAGATCCCTGCTCTGATGTGTGAACTCTGATTAGGAACGAGGGGGCTCTATCGATTGTGATTTTCCCAAACTGTGATACAATGTTATCCCTTGAACCGTTAAATAGTTTTCTGTTGGGTGTTTTAAGACCATACAGGTAGCCATAATTTAAGACCATAATTTTCTTTTATTGTTAAGGCCAGGCAAGTAGAGGGTATGGTCTTAGGGGGTCACTGGGACTTGGGAAGAGCCTCTGCCTCCCTCTGTTCTCCTGTTATCAATTGCTTTATCTATGTGAAGATAAGTCAAAAGCTTTGACTTGGATGTAGCTTCATTTGGAAATGCAGATATAGCTCTCCCTGTGTGCTGGCCCCTCTTCTTTGCAGACTAGATATTGAGTATACCTGATGTGGTCTCTATGGCTTCCCCAAACAGGAGGACAGGTCACTTGCCACAGGCACAGGGCAGGGAATTTTGATCAATGATCCATAATCACCTGGGACCTAAATGACCTTGGAAGACAAGGGATAAAATATTGTTCCTTTAATCCTTTGGAACAAATTAATATAGCCTACAGGTATGCTTATTGATTTCCCAGAAAACCAATTACACCAATCTGGTGCTTTTAACTCTGTGTGGTTTTTAAATAAGGCTGGGAAAAACCATTTCTTATATGTAGGTGTACAGGTGGTGGGTGTGCGTGTCACAAGATAAGTCAGTGGGCAGCTCATGAGAGTCGTTTCTCTCCTTTCTCTATGAGGATCCTAGAGATGGAGGTCAGGCTGTCAGACTTGGCTGCAAGGACACTTAACTGCTGAGTCACCTTTTCAGTATCTTTGCAGAGTGTTTAGCATCATTGCAACTACTTTCCAGGAACTGCTTAATTAAGTCTCTTGGTGTCCCCTGGGGGAATTGTGACTGTTGGATCTCTGGTGGGAGAGGGGGAATTTTAAATTCTCAAGAGAGACATACAAGAATTGAAATGAAGCTGACCTCCAAATTAACGATACAAAAGGCTTTCTTCCCCCAGCTATCAAAGTAATGGGCCTAAGAACAAGGTAATGGGCCTAAGAGTTCTTGTACGTTATACATCTCCCTTCTGCCTCCCCCTTCTCTCTCCTTTTGGGCTTGGGTTTTCATTGCTATGTGTGTTTGTATATGTGCTCTGATGTCATGCTCAGAAACATTGTCTATCTCCTTCAAGACAGGATGTCACTGGCCTGGAGATCACTCACCAGTTAGACTGGATGGCCAGTGGATCCTGAGGATGCACCTCTCCACTTCCCCAGTTCTGGGATTACTAACTCATCACGTTAGTTTGTTGCATGGGTTTTGAGAATCAAACTCAGGTCCTCTTGTTTACAAGGCAAGCCCTTTACCCTTGAGTTATTTTCTCCAAACCTTCAGTTTGTTTTCCGAGACCTGGACTCATGTAGCTCAGACTAGCCTCAAACCTGCCAGGTAGCTGAGGATGACCTTGCAGTTCTGAACTTCCTGTCTCTGCTTCTCCAGTGCTAGAACTGCAGGCGTGTGCCGTGGCATCTGGCTGCAGCTGTCTTTAGCTGTCTCTCAGGGCTGCTGTCAGTTTTGTTGGGATAGGGTCATGCACTGGAGGCTCGGCTTTGCTTCTTTCTGTGTAGTTAAATCCTGAAACAAAGGTTGTCCGGTGAATTAATAAAAGGGCACTCCTGCTTTAGGGATTTGCCTTTACCTATAGAGACATGTGGGGACAGCTGGCTGCAAAGGTGTGTGCGAGTGTAGGGAGGGTTCAAAGCTTCCGGAGGGCCAGGGGAGGACCGGGCTCCACAGAGCACAGCTTGGCTCGGTCCAGAACAAAAATCCTTTTTCACATAAATCTGCCTGCTGATGGCTGCACACCAGACGTTCCTGCGGCAGACAGTGCCAGCAGCTGGTTAATGCGTGACCGGTGCTTTGGATGGAAATGTATTTGTGCTTGTATGAATCAACGCACAATTCACAGTCGTAGATGACTCTAGAGAGGGAAAATGCCTGATGGCACAGCCCATCTGGCAGCCCTAACACTGACATGTGCACTGTGTCATCTTCCTCCAGCAGGGTCCCAGCCCTGCTTATCAGCCATAGAGGTCAGGCCAGGGGCCAGGGAGCTGCTATCAGGTCCCAGGTCTGCCTGGCTCTGACCTTCTCACACCTCCTGTGCAAAGCGGCATGTGATAGCCTTTGCCTTGTTTACTTACAGAGGTTGAAATGCATTAATATGTGGAAACAGGCCAGCACATAGGACAATGCCTGGACCATAGAAGGACCTAGGAAGTGCCAGGAGTTAGCTGTTTGTGCTGCGGCTATTGTGATCTGGGTGTTTTCTGTCTTCTATGAACCATAGCCACTCTTGAGCATGTGCAAACACCCTACAAGACTGGGAAAATGCAGGGGACAGGGTTGTTTATTTTCTGATGGATGATGTTGCATGAATTAGGAAAGGGTGCACTGGGGGAGATAAGGCTTTTAGATATAGCAAAGAAAATTATTAGCCCACCCCTTTAAACTTTTTGTCTTCTTAGTATATGCAATGCTGCGAACACACCCAGATGTACCCTAGAAGTTACTGAATTCGAATGCACCAGGCAGCCTGTGTTTACTCTGATTCTTGTTCAGTTGTTTTCTAGCTGTGCAGGCTTCATGAGGTCCTTCTCCTTTCCCTCCGTGCAGATCATCTGGCCTCAGTATGGACGCATCAGCAATAACACAGTTAACCGAGTGTTCTGGACACGGCATTGTTCCACAATACGGTATTAGCCTCACAAGAGGTGTTTTGCTGGGTCCTCCCAGAGGTTTCCTTTTCCCCACAGGAGAGTGGAGGAGACCCGCAGAAGGCTCAGAGTGAGAGGAGCCTACTTGATGGCTACACTTCCTTCAAGTTAAGAGGAGATGGAGACTAGATTTTGAGTTCGAGGAAATTATAAAGAAAAGCGGAGTATGGCATTTAGTTTGCCAGTCACAAGCCGAACTCCTTGGTCACACTCACTGTAGATGTTTATTTTTTCTTTTGTACTCTGCCCCGGGGGACCTGACTGAGACCAATTGGGAGTCTGCACAAAACTCAGGATTCACGTGGCTTCTTTTGCCTTCGCAGCCCAAGGAAGGCTGAATGTGGGAAAAGGTGCCAAGGCTTTATATGAAAATATCAAGTACAAGTCCAGCTGTCCAAGCCGCCAGCCTTCAGTACCTCCGATGGACACTAGGGGCGGTGTTAGACTGAGGGTTTCCAAGGCCTACCTAAGCAGCCCAACAGAGCAGATGGTGCCACAGAAGGGGGAGGTTCCAATTCAGTGGGTTTGCAGCAGCAAAGCACCTCCAATACAACCCGATGGCCTGTCAGAACATCCACAAAACGTATAGAAGAAGTCAAGCTGATCCAGGCCCCATTCTCCCAGTTCAGCCTTCCTGATGTCTGTTACTAGCACCAGCTCCAGCTCCAAGCCCAGCCCAGTGCATAGGCCCAGGCCCAGGGCCATCCCGGGTCTCCAGGCCCCATCCCAGCACCCCACTGTAGGTCATACAGCCTCAACTTGTCTTCTTATATGTGTGCTGTTTGGTCTCCTGATCCAAAGGCAGTTCTCCACTGCTATGCTCTCGACCACATAACCCCCCCAGAGGAAGCCAGGCACCCACCTTCCCCAGTACCCTTCACCTACCTTTTACATGCAGCCTAGCTCCCAACCTGGGGTACAGAGCTCCCCAACTCTCTACACACTTGTTCCTGGACATAGCTGCTCACATACACTAAGTCTGAGTTTGCCTCTCCCAGAGGCTGAGGGTCTACCAGCCTCTCACAGGCCCTGCCTCTCCCAGAGGCTGAGGGTCTACCAGCCTCCCACAGGCCCTGCCTCT
>NW_004949095.1:8482781-8489286 GCF_000317375.1 Microtus ochrogaster
CACAGGCCCTGCCTCTCCCAGAGGCTGAGGGTCTACCAGCCTTCCACAGGCCCTGCCTCTCTCAGAGGCTGAGGGTCTACCAGCCTCCCACAGGCGCTGGCTATTTAAGCACCACCTATTTAGATAAAAAACGACTGATAATACAGCCTAGCGCATAACAGATTTCTCATAGCCTAGCTGCACAATCATTCTTGCCTTAAAAAAATTACCTTCACTTAGCTACTCAGTTGCAACCACATCATATTCTGACTTTTTTAAAAAATGAAACAGGCCTTTGCACATGTCTCTGAGGTCTTCTCCACCTGAGACAGCTGCACAGCTGTGCACTCTGGGGCCTTGGTTCAACCCCACCAGCTTGCAGACACCGCACATGCGTCTGTCCCCTCCCCGTCAGTAGATCACAGTTCTGCATGCCTGGCCATATGTCTGTTCTCACGTGACTCCTGCACACATAACACGCTATGTCCCTGCCATGTGGGGCATACATAGGACATCATACTCTTTATAGCAACAACCCAGGGGAGTCTCAAAACAGCTAATTAAAAAAAATTGTGTTGTGTTTTTGAAATACTCACTATGTAACCCTAGATGGCTCAGTACATGACTATGTAAATCAGGATAGCCTTAATTAGACTGGAGGTGCTCCCCTGCCTCTGCCTCCAGACCAAGACGTGGCTTGGTCATAGAACCCTGACTGCAGATGATGAGGAATGAAGAAAGGACAGACAGATAACATGCACAGACAAGCTGAGGACAAGTGTGACGTGGGCATTCTTAGGGAGTGGCACCTACACCGTTACAACCTAGAACCTCAGTGGTTTACTGAGCATGGCACAGGGGGAGGGGCTAGCTAGTCTTGGTAGGAGGTTTCTGAAGGGAGCAATCTCAGGTTGTAAACATCCAGGAGCAGAAAGCAGCAGTTGCTAGCTTTTGTACACATTGTCAACCAACCCACCTCAGACCCCTGAGGAAAGCTTGCCTCCGAGCCTCACCCAGGGAAGGTTTTCCCATTCCCATTGGGTTGAAGTAAGGAAGTCTTTGACATGGCTGTTCCCATGTCAACAGTACACGTCACTGGAGACCTTACTCACTCAGGGCTTCCTCCGCTCCCTACAAGGCCCTGCTAGAGCAGCTGTTTTTGAGTTTTATTGTTAGACCATTCTCTGATAATAAAGTACCTCCGAGAGTATGTGCCTGGGTGCGTGAGTGCGTTCGTGCATGTGTCTGTACCAGAGGTTGAGGTTAGACGTCTTCCTCCATAGTTCTCCATCTTGTTTTTTGAGATAGGGTGAGAGTTCACAGTCTCAGCTGACTGTGAGCCCCAGGGATCTTCCTGTCTTTGCCTTTCCAGAACTGGAATTACAGGTGTGCCCCAAATCAGGCTTTTATTGGTTGCTGGTGATTGAACCTCACTCTTGTGAGGCAAACCTATTTCCAACCAAACCATCTCCACAGTTTAATAACCTGCATTTGTATGGATCTGGGTTACTCCTGGACAGCCCTAGGCAGGGAATTAGACATGCAGTTTGGAAGCCTGTCCATGAACGATTCCATGTCACAGATAAAACTAAGGCTCAGAAAGGTTAAGCAAATTATCCAGGACCACATGGTTAGGGGTAAGGCTGAGTGTTGCCGTGGTTAAGTCTCTACTTATGCTACTGTCCTACATTTCAGGAAATGGAACCTGGTTCGGGCGTGTTGGAGCCCTTGTGAAAATGAATCCCAACATAACAGAGCAGCAGCGACCCACGCTGCGTTTTCGTTTCTCCTGTTCCGGCTCAGCAGGATGCATTTTCTCTCTGGGGATAGATGAGAGATCTGTCCTCTTCCCCGCGGTGTGGAGTGAGCAGCTGGTGCACAAAGGAGGCTAGTAGGCCAGAGGAGGCCCCCAAGGATGAAAACCCGGATCCCACAGAGCCAGAGAACAGGTGGAAGACCAGGTGGGATGGTTCATCGTGGGGAGATGCCCATGGCAGGCACGTCTGCCGGCCTGGCTCCAGCGGGCCCCAGACACTAAGGCCTCTGTGAGGCTGACACAACCTCTCAGGAGTTCCACTTTGAAGATGCCCCACCCCCACACCCACCGCAGCCAACATTGCCTCTCTCTAGGGCCAGGTCCTTCATCCCCCGCCTGACCTCTCCTGACCATTCAGGTGTTCAGCGATTACACATTCCACTGAAATTACAGTTTCAATAATTCATCTGGCAATTCATCATCTCCTGCCTTGTGACAACCCTTTGATTCTGTGTTGAGCTGTTATTTAGAAGTGCAATTGTTCGACTTCCCACGGCAGCATATGCTACCTTGTCAATCTAGCTGGGGGGCTTTGTTGTCTCTCTGCCTTAGTCAGTCAGACTAGAGCTGTGTGAGGCCCTCACCGGAGGGGCCAGGGAGTGGGCAGGGGCGCTAACTCAGCAGGCAGGGAGAGCAGGATGCAGGAGCTGTCACAGCTATTGAGGCAGCTAGGCAGCCCATCCCACGCACACGCACGCCTCCTACTTCCGGATTCCCTAGTTATAAAACATTTCTGGATAGAAACTGTCTTAGGAATTTTCCATGCATTTGCACTGTCTCCTTGCCTGGATTCCATTTCCTATGGGCATGGGCCATTCATTTCACTTTTCCTAAGCTGCTTAACAGGATACAGGGTGCTCTGAAGTTACACAAAGAGGTCCCAGACTTTGGTTTTGACTGTACTTGTGAATGGTAAACATGGGTGAGCCATCACTGCTCTCAGTCTGTTACCCCTCTCCAGCACGGGGAAGGGGTGCCTACCTCGTGAAGTTTTTATAAGGGTCTTAAAGCCATCATGTCAAGCAACATCCCCCAAATCTTCACATTTGCTCCCACAGAAATTATTATCATCATCGTCATCTTCATCATTGTCCAGTTGTAGATGGGATCCAGGGGAGGGAAGCAGAGGGAATAGGAGGGAGATCCTTTGGAGGGCACAGGGAAGGCCTACCAAGGCAAAGGTGAAGAATTGAGTTTCATGCTGGTGGGATCTCCAGACATGCATGGGGGATGTCTGGAAGGAGAGTGAGAAGGTCGTCTGAGGAAGGAAATAACTTTTACTGATAGCTTGCAGGAGATCCCAGGCCTGAGATGTCCCTGACTTTACAGAGCTTAAGATCACATTGTTTGCTTGAGATGAACTTGACCTAGAAGGTCAGGAACAGCCCCAAGGAAAGCCGCAATGCTCAGTGGAAAGAAAAACGAACGGCACATGGCTAGAGAGTGCTTTCTCTTACTGTTCTGTTTGCATCCTAGACACCCTTAAAGCCAAGGTCAAGAAGGAGTCATTTTCACAAGTCAAGCCCAGGAGGGGTTTGCAATGCTTCTTTTACATAATAAAGGTGGATGTGTCCCAAGCAAAAGATGACCTGGGACCTGGGCCAGTCTAAGACCCACCCCCTCCAGCGTTACTCTCAGGGCTGGATGTGTCTGTTCTATTCTCCCTACATGAACACTCCAGTTCCACAATCACCCAGGAACTGATGTCACCTGCCGGCTGGCTAGGGGCAGAGCATGTCTCAGGAAGGAAACAGAAAGTCTTAAAGAGGGGTACAGAGATGGATGCAGTTGGCCTTATAGAGAGCTTTCTTAGCACACAAAGCCTGGGCTTTGTTCTCCAGCACCACATGAAGAGGGTGTGGCCGCACAGACCTGTAATCCCAGCACTTGGGAGGTTGAGGTAGGAGGACCAAAGTCATCCTTGGCTACCAGTGAGTTTGAGGTTATCCTGGGATACACGACAACCCGACCTAAAAGAAAAAGGCAAAGCATGGCTTAGAGAGAGAAGTGTTTGGGGGTTGTCTCTTGGCTGAGGACATGGGCAAAAAGTAAGCTCAAGAATTGAGAACCAGGAGCTGGAGAGATGGCTCTGGGGATAAGAGCTTTTGTGGGCACATCCTGGGTTCAATTCCCAGAGCCCAAATGGTGGAAGGAGAAAACCAACTCTTACAAGTTTTTCTCTGACCTCCACATACAAACACCCTCCCCATAGGAAAAGAAAATAAAAGAATTAAGGACCTGGTCATCTGGAGAGCAACCAGGCAGGCAAGGTGAGCTCTGCCTCACTCTGACTGATTCTTTTGGGGCAGGGTAGGGTATATTAACCCTGTGAGCACCCTGTGTGGCTTTCCTCATTAGTATTGGTATTGTAAGTATAAAACAGTGCACACCAGATCCAGATGACCCAGTTCAAACAAGAGGGACAGAGGGTCCCTTTAGTAATTTTTGTATTCTAAATACAAGCTTAAGATGTATTTAGGATATATCAGATTAAATAAAAATATTATTAAACTTACTATGATCAGCTATAACTGTTTTTATTTACTGTGAACTTTCAGGTGAGATGTAGAGTGGCTTATGTTGCATTTTCATTGCGCAGCATCGCTCAGACCCTCCAGAGCGCAGGCAGCTGACTGGCTGAACGTAAAGTGTTCCCCATGATGATTTCCTGAGGAACGAAAGGACTCTGGAGGACATCACCTCCATTCACAGGGCAAGGACAAGGGGTTGGGGAGAAGTGAGGAATACAAGACCAGGAAGGTTCTTGAATTCACCTGCTTTTCAACTGAAGTCCAAAGACTATTCTAGAACCTATAGAGATAACTGTACGGGGGAAGTAGAGATGCTTGTTTGTGGGGTACACTGTCACATAGGGGTAGGTAACACTGAACATCTTAATGCACATCTGGAAGAAAGTCATCAATAGTACCGCTGTCCTAAGCTAGGCATGGCAGCCCACTGCTGTGACCCTTGCAGTCAAGGAAGTGAAACTGGGAATTCACTGTCATCCCTGGCTACATAAGGAGTTTGAAATCAGCCCAGGATACATGAAACTCTATCTGCAAACTAATTCCAACCCAATATAGCCCTCAGGGGATCGAGTTATGGGGGGTGAGTGTGAGGAATGGTGATTAAGGAGCACCTTCCATGAAAGGTGGGTCTGGAGAAAGTCAGGGTTACGGGAGCAGAGAGATGCTGAGGTAGGTAGTTTTGTTCAGACCTTTGTCTCATTTGACCTTTTGGAGATAACGATGCTTCAGTGATCACTTCCAGTTTAGAGGTGAGCAAAATGACCGGTCAGACAACTGAAGTTACATTTCACTGACTCCTGGAAGACAGGCTGTTTTCCGGCTCTGTTGACTTTCAGCAGTGAATGACCTTAGGAAGCTCACTGGACTTTCCTGAGCTTGGCCTTCACACAGATTCACCATGGGAAGTCAAGGGAAGAAGTCCAATGGGAAAGCTTTGTAAGTGGACACTGAACTCTCCAACTCTGCTCAAAGTAGATACCCAACCTGCAAAAACTTATTGGTTCCTACTTTCTGAACAGACACCCTCCCCAACTCTGGTGCCCCGCATGGCCTTCTGCTGGTCTCCCCACTCCTAACCTGGGCCCTGGTTTAGTCACCATGCTCAAAAGTCAGAGTGATGCTTTTCCCACTATATACTAGGACACAAACCACCTCCAACAACACGGTGACCTTCATCACACCAAGGAGAAGATAAAATTATGATGGTGGGCGCAGGCTTATGGTATCTGGCCGTACTTCTTCTGACCTCATTCCTACTGATAGACTCTTTTCTCTTAGCCACAGGCTCCATGCTGCCCCTGTTGGGTAGCGCACTGGCTCTAGGACCTCTGCACACGCTCCCCACCTTTTCTGAATTGTTCCTACCTGTTGAGTAGAGTCTTTGCCTCTTTTTACCATTCTCCTGCCTCAGGACTTCCTCCCCCTTTCCTCAGCTTCATTTGGTTCTTTCAGAGATATTAGTATTTCTAATACATTGTATACCTTATTTAATCTTACCTCCCCATCTTCCACGTCCCATAATGTTTAGGACTTTTTACCCTATCTCTGAGTTTTCAAACACTATCCAAAACATAGGTGACTTTTGGAAAATGTTTGCTGAATGAATGAAGAGGCGAATTGGGCTCCCCTCATCCCCAAGTCCTACTAGGGGAGGCCATGGTGAAAACTCAACTGTTGTTTAATCCCACATCTTTAGCACAACAACCGTACTTCTCCATTCCCAGCACAAGCAACCTAAAGCCAGCAAGGTACTCTCCACTTTCACGGTGGCCCACAGCTTTGCCAGGTCTCCTTGGAGACTGAGTGTGTCTGCGGTCCAATTGAAACTGGGCATGTGGGTGACCAGGGACATTTTCTCATTCCAGGGGTCTCTGGGAGAGAGTGCCTGCCCTCGTGGGAGTGCTCCTGGGTCAGGGGGTTGATGGGAAAAGGGTGCAGAGTTTGTCTTGGCTTTGATCTTCTCCCCTGTGCGACAAGTCGCAAAGACACTGCACCGGCTTTGCCCTTTGCCAAAGCTCAGGACACCCTGAGTTCTGTGAGCAGGGAGAGGGATGAAGCCACAGAGGAATATTTGCATTTTGAGGCGACCCTCAAAGAATTTCCATTTCTTTCGGTTACTTGGAAGACAAGGAAATGGGCTTGAAGTGCGTGGAGTAAAGGGGCCACCTGGGAGGGAGGG
>NW_004949095.1:8489386-8490597 GCF_000317375.1 Microtus ochrogaster
AGAGAGAGAGAGAGAGAGAGAGAGAGAGAGAGAGAGAGAGAGAGAGAGAGAAGAGGGGGGGGGAAGGGAGAGAGAGAGGGAGGAGACTGGTCATCAATGCCCTTGGACTCACCTAGCCTCTTCTCTTCCGTTTGTTTGCTGTGCGCCCTGAGATGAATCACTTACTCCTCGGGGCTATCATCCTTTCCCGGTAAAAAGAAGAGGTGGAGTAGAGGAAATTAGGCTTTACTATGGCTTATGTGGTGTTAGCCTCAGGGAAAGATCACACCTCCTCTTCCATTGGCAACACCACTTGTGTACCCAATTAAATGGGCACGTAAATGACCAAGTGACTGACCCAGGTCCAAATGGAAGCTATAAGAGCCCTTGCGTGGTTCTGTCATTGCTCTGTCTCCACCAGAGGGCACTGTTCGATCCTGTAATGAAACCGATGTGGCGTTTTGCTCTGCATCTACCAGGATCTTCATCTATTGGACTGTGGGAAGGTAACGATCAGGGTCGCCTGTAACAATTGCTGACCTGAGCCTAAGGTAACCGAGACCGTGACTGCACGAGCGAAGGAGGAGAACATGGACGGCAAGGCCCTCAAGGACAGACTGCTTCTGGAGCTCCCTAGTACCCTGTGGAGCCCGAGATTCACGGGAGTGGAGGCTCTGCAGTCACCTGAACCCGAGGGATCATCCAGAAAACAATTGCAAATCAGACTGGCCAAGGCGCAGGGAGGGGCACTTAGTTGTAAAAGAAACACCTGGCGAGAGGTACCGCACAGCAGGCACTGCTAGAAGAGCGAGGCCAGAGAGGCTTCAATGAAGATGCTGCAGGGCATTTCCCTTGCTTCCGCTGGAGAGCAGTCTTTACAGTGTGAGAGGGCCCCTCAGAGCTGGCTCAGGAGCCCCCTTACCTGACAGTAAAATCGGGGCGCTGTGACAGTCAGTGCAGCATGGAAGGTCTCACTGCAGCCTGATGAATGACATTTTCTCTATTTGATTTTTGAGTCAAAGTTCCACTATTGTTAGCCCAGGATGGCCTCAGACCTTTCTGACTACTAAGATTTCAGATCTGTGTAGCTAGGCCTGAACACCGAATTTGGTTTTACTTTTCTGGGTCCCATTAGCGATTCCAATCGGCGTTTCATTTTTTTATTTTTTTATTTTTTTACTTTTATTTTTTATTTTTTTGATTTTTCGAGACAGGGTTTCTCTGTAGCTTTT
>NW_004949095.1:8490761-8492805 GCF_000317375.1 Microtus ochrogaster
CCCCCCCGCCCAATCAGCGTTTCAAAGCAAAGGCGTGTTGTTTGCCTTGAAAGAGAGCAAACAGGAAGAACTAGGGCTTGGGGCCTCCCCCTAGCCTTCTGGAAAAGGACTGTAGACAATGGCCATTCAATAGTCAGGGACAGGTGACCAGCTCTGGGGGCAGGAGAGTCTCAATCCCTGGGTAGGGCAAGGGAGAGACTCTCACACATCAATGTGACCAGCTTGTGTTGCTGGCCTGATGAGCACAGGCCTGTTTTACACATCACCTTCTCAGGTGTCATTCCTGCCCTATGACCCACGTTCACAGGAGAGTCAGCTGAGGTGCAGGGGAGTTTGCCAAGAACTTGCAACTGTTAGGCGGCAGAGTATGGATCTGAACCTGTGTCAGTGTGGCTCTAGCATTCCTGCTAAGGGGAGATTTCCTCTGGAGGATATGAGCAGAGAGAGAGAAAGATGAGGTGTGGCTTTCACTCTGACTACCTGAGCCGGGACAGCCTTGGCACTGAACAGCTGTTGGAGCCCACAGCTCCTCTGGCCAGTGCCTTCTGAGAGTTCCTCATGCCTAGGGATCACCTGCTCAGTCCCTTTTGTCACATTAGCCTGTGCGTGGAGTCTCTCCAGGGGCATCCACATACTCCACACACTAGTCAAGGAATGAATTAAAGTCACAGTGTACTCCTGACAGGAAAATTCCAGCAGGTCCCATACCAGTGGTTCTCAACCCATGGATCATGACCCCTTTGGGGTCAATGACCCTTTCACAGGGGTCACATATCAGATATCCTGCATATCAGAGATTTGCATTACAATTCCACTTCAATAGCAAAATTACAGTTATGAAGTAGCAATGAAAATTTTGTGGTTGGGGATCAGCACAACATGAGGGACTGTATCAAAGGGTGGCAGTGTTAGGAAGGCTGAGAACCGCTGCCTCAGAGCCCTTGGCGGATCCACCAGAATGGGATTCTGGACAGGAGAGACTGAAGCAGCGAAAGCATCTCAGGACAGGCTCGGGCTCAAATTCACCCTCGTGCCTGGGCATTTCTTTCCATTTAATAAACAAACAATCATTATATTTCCCTGACCAAATGGTAGCTGCCCTTGGAGCTCCCAGCAAGGGAGCAGTAATCATGGATAATTGACAGACAGGGAGGCTCTAATAAGCCCCAGGCCACCAAGGATCACAGATGAGGGCTTTGCTATTGACGATCAGAGCCCCTCCTCACTGTCTGCAGTCCTACCCCCTAGGATGGCTGTACTGTGGGGAGGGCTGGCCCTGCACCGCAGACTCCTAGGGGAAGGGATATATTTTTAATTGTGGGAAACAAGACAGACGAGTGAAAGAACACGGCTGCAGCAACACAGCGGCTGTAGAAGTCATGCTTCTATTTTTCTTCTGCAGCGGAGCAAAAATAGCAGATTTTTCATCAAGATAGGAAGCGAGCGCCACAAAGCCTCCCTCACCCATCCATATCCTTTGAGAGCTGGAACAGTCTGAAGGAGACTCAGTGTGTTGTGGTTGGGCTCAGGGACCTTGGAGCTCTGTGTACTAGGTGTTGAGTGAAGAGGAAGGAGTATGTGTGTAGTGGGCTTTCTTTTGGGTCACCAACAAGCTCCCAAACCATGACACAGACTTATAATTACTAATGAATGCTCAGCCGTATCTTCTGCTTGTCCTATTAGCTCTTATAACTTGATTATCTACATTTTGCCTAGGGTTTTTTTTTTTTAAAACCTTTCTTTCATTCTGTATGTTCTACTTTCCTGCTGCCTCTTTGCTGTCTGTCTGGTGACTGCCTGGCTTGCCAGTCTTTGGCATCTCCTTTTTTTTTCCTGTTCTCTTCCTCTCTATCTTTTCTACTTATTCTCTCTGCCCCACATACCCTTCTACTGCCTAGTTATCGGCCATTCAGTTTTTTTATTGGCCAATCAGTGTCGTAAGCAAGCAAAGCAACACATCTTTACAATGTTAAACAAATGCAGCACAAACAAATGTAACACACCTTTACACAGTTAAAGTAATATTCCACAGCATAAACAAATG
>NW_004949095.1:8494200-8499690 GCF_000317375.1 Microtus ochrogaster
ACAGTTAAAGTAATATTCCACAGCATAAACAAATGGAACACATCTTTATACAGTTAAAGTAATATTCCACAGCATGAACAAATGTAACATACCTTTATACAGTTAAAGTAACAGTCTGCAGCATAAACAAATATAACACACCTTCACACAATTAAAGTAATATTCCACAAATTGGACCACTTATCTGCACTACATAGTCCAAACATGGAAATGTGTGGATAAAAGGGACCAAACCACCAGCCTTATGGGTCTGGGTGCACAGGGACCAAGTTTTGGCAACAACCCTAAACTATAGGCAAAATAGTATATGTGATCCATAGACTTCATGAGATTTTAAGATCACCCAGTATGACTAAAGTATCAGGATCTGGTCTGCCCCTTCTCTGTACCGATGGGAGTGGCGGTGCTCCTGGCATTCATTGGAACTGTGGAAAGTACCTGCACTCTGAATACATCCTCTCCTCCTCTTGACTTCCAGTGGCAGTGAGCATGCCCCATGCCATTTCTGGAACACGAGGCTCCTTAGAGTCTGATCCCATTGGCCTGGATGGTCAGAGACATCCCAGAATATGATAACAAAGCTGTAGTCACCCCAAAAAGGGAGTCAAAGATGGAACATTAAGGGTTTTCCAAAAGGATCCATTGGCATGTGTGTTCTCTGTCAGGGAATCCTGGGTGTGACAGTGAAGCTGGGAAGCTGGGAACACCTGAGTGTGTGGTGTTTGCTTCCACACAGGCCAGTGAGGTGAATCGCCATTTCCCTTTGAAGACCACTTAACCAGGTAAGGGCACATGTGCTACAGTGATCCAGGTGCACTTGGCTGGAGAACCCGGCACAGCCATTCAGGACATCTGCCAGCCTGGAATTATGAGCTTGCTACTGGGCTGAGGGCCAGAGGGTGACTATATGAGGGGGCACCTAATGAAAAATAATGAGGGTTGCCATCCTCCTATCCCCTTCCTGTATGGCAGCTGCAGGGCTAGGAAAGCCAGGTCAAGCACAACAGGAACACCCTGTAGAAAACCGTCAGCTGTGTGACCAGTAAATGGGGAAGCTGGTGGTTCTGCCCAAGGCCTTCCTGGAGAGCAGGAGGAAGTGGCGACGTGAATCTCACTTAGGAGGCAGAGAAGCCCCAGTGTCACTTAGCTGCACTGCCGACTCCATGTTCTATGCCTGGCTTACCACTTCTCTTTCCTGGGTGGACCTTAGCTTTTTAACTGAAAGAGGAAGGTTCTAGGTGACCGAGGGCAATGTAAAGCCTGCAGCATAGACTCTTTCCCAGAAAATGCTATGTGAAAGACACAGCAAGGCTGAGGTCAAGGCTTGAACTCTTCCATCCTGTCCTTTTGAGTCTTAATCCAGTACCCAGTGGAGAGTCTGAGTCCAAAGGAAGGTGGAAGCAATGGGCAGGTGTGGAAATGGATTGGCTGAACCAGAGTACGCACAGGGTAGGACACCAAGGCTGAGGAGGCAGGCAGGGCCCATCTGACATTAACCCTTAACTTCTATTTTGAAGAGATTTGATGCCATTATTTCAATGTTTGAATGGTTGCAAGGACCTTAGTTTTAACATAAATTGGGGTTATTTTTTTTCCTGGCTATTAGAAATGTGTGTTCTATTTAGAACTAGCCTGCCATACTTGATTAGAAATTGTGGACTTTTGTTTTTCGAGAGAGGGGCTTATTATGTTGCCCAGGCTGTCCCGGAACTTGCAGTCTTTCTGCTTCAGCCTCGCATGTGCTGGGGTTACAAGCATGCACTACTGCGCCTGTGTAGAGTCCTGACCTTGTTCACATTACTGTTTACATTACTACCAATGGACGCAAGGCTACTACACCAGGCCCCAGCGAGGGGGTCTCCATGGTGAGTTCTTCATAGCTTGCCTAATACGGCACCTGTTCCTTGAAAACTACTTCAAGGTATTGACCTTGGTGCCCTTCATGGAGCACTCGTCTGTGTTTGGAGGAACTGGATGAGCTTCAAGGATGTTAGTGTGTCTTTGGTCCCTGAAGATGAGTGACACATGTGGGTAGATTTCTTTCCTGTGGCTACAGACAGTTTGACCTTTTTAATTGTGCCAGACTTCATCTTGGGGAAGAGATAAGGTTTTCCTTCTGGCCTTTAGCATCATGTCCAAAGAAAGCAGGCTTAGGGGCTGATGAGAAGGTGCAGTAGGCTCATCGAGACTCAGCCCTCAGGGGTGAGTGAGATGCTAGAAGACCTTCTTGATACCCTGGAATGAATGAAGAGGAAAGACCACATAGTGTTCCTCTGACTTTGCCTAACACACGTGGGAAAGCAAGCAGCGATAGCAGAAGTTCCCATTTCCTGAGGATTCCTCTGAGGGGACAGTGGGGTGGGAGGTCCTTCTGTCTGTCTATGTGTTGCTATTATTGGTTAATGAATAAAGAACTGCTTTGAGCCTATGGCAGGGAAAAACAGAACTAGGCAGGGAAAGCTAGGCTGTATGCTTGGAGAAAGAAGGGCAGAGTCAGAGACAGGCCATGGAGCCGCAGGAGACAGACACTGGGAATTTTACCCAGTAAGCCACAGCCACGTGGTGATATACAGATTAATATAAATGGGTTAAATTAATATAAGAGTTAGACATTAATAAGCTAGAACTAATGGGCCAAGCAGAGATTTAATTAATACAGATTCTGTGTGATTATTTCAGGTCTAAACTAGCCAGGCAGCCGGGAACCAACAAGCAGCCTGCTACTATAGGACAGCATCCTCAAAGATGAAGGTATCTCCCCCATGGAAGTTGCTGGGTACAAAGCTAGGCTACAATTCATTGGCAATAGAGGTTAGAGTGGATAAAAAGGGGACACTCTGTGCCAGCTCACAAGAACCTTCAGGGCCTGCAGATACATGTGGGTAAGACTTTAGGAAAAAGAGGATCAATGTGGTTGCAATCACAGGTGGGATCTGAGCCAGCGAAGCCCAAGTGAGCACAAGGGGATGGGCTCCACTGGGACACAGGCTAGAGTGATGCCCAGAGAGCAGCAAGAGCAGCTAACGTTAGACCTCTCTTTTCACTTAATGACTAAAAGCAGCCTGGTTCCAGGGGAAGAAACACATTTATCATTTCTTTTGTTCATTCCTGTGATGACTAATGTCAGTTGCCAATTAGACAAGAACTAGAATCATCTAGCAGACAAACTTTTGGGCAAGTCTCTAAGAGAGTTTCTAGATTGGGTGAACTGAGGTGGAAAGACCCACCCAAAATGTGACACCATTCCGTGGATTGGAGTACTGGTTTGAATAAAAAGGAGAAAGCAAGGACTGGAAAGATTGATCAGTGGTTAAGAGTACTGGCTGCTCTTGCAGAAGACCCAGGTTTTGTTCCCAGAACCAATGTAGTAGCTTACAACAATCTATAACTCCAGTCCGGGGGTCTGGCCCCCTCTCTTGGCCTTAGAAGACACCAGACATTCATGCAGTACATATATATGTAAATATATAAACACAAAGCATTCATATATATCAAATAAAAATAAATCTTTCTAAATGAGAAAGTGAGATGAGCACCAACACTCATTGTTCTCGGCTTTCTCAGTGGGGACTAAACATGATCTTGTTGTAATAGGAGTGGCGGGGCTGCGTCCCCAGCACCCCAGCGGCCTGGCTAGCTTTATACCCGAAATAATTACACGGAAACTGTATTCTTTTAAACACTGCTTGGCCCATTTCTATCTAGCCTCTTCTAGGCTAATTCTCGCATTTTCCTCCATCATGATCTATTCCTCCATGGTCCTGTTACCATGCGTTCACTGTCACACTGGACTCTACCCTCAAGCTGAGCCAAAGTAAATCCTTTCTTCACTAAGTTGCTTTCCTCGTGGATTCTGTCACAGTAAGGAGAACAGTATCCACTGCTGCTGCAGGCAAATATGTTAACTGGTTAGTTGTTTTCTTTTAGGTTGTATTTCAATCTCAGCCTTTAATGGTCACTAGGAGATTACAAAGGTGCTTGAACTTCATGACTGATCATCGATACCAGTGATCCCTGATACCACTTAAGTATGCAGACTCTTATGGGGTAGACCAGAAGGCCTTCCTGCCTCTACACAGCTTTTTGCCAGCCTAGTCACCTCTCCATTCTTATCCACTTCCTCTCTTTTGTTCAAGCTGGCCCAGAACCATGCTTTGCTCCGCAGTGGCTTTCTGGCTAGACTTTATCCTTGTTAACCCTTATCTAACCTGAGGTCTAACAGAGCTTTTTGAGAAAACTGACAGAATACCCAGAATCTCCTCTTGGCTCTATCACCTATGCTGACTTTCAAGTTCTATCTGAGATCCTGAATATGACCTCACGTTTACCTTCCCTAACAGGGGATGGTAGATTGCCAGGGGACTGCCAATGGCCCTGGGAACCACTAGGGTCTTACCAGGCACCTGTATGTTTCACTTTGGGGGCTTGAGTACAAACAGAAGGACATTTCTTATCCTCTTTCCTGTTGTGAAAACAGGCACAGGCACACGGTGCTGGTGTCACAGAAAGAAGCCAGCCTGGAAGATGAGAGAGGCCACTTTCTTGCAGCAAGTGGAGCATCGAGATGCTTATAAGTCGTCAGGAAGAAAGGAAGTGCTGTGACCAAATCTAACCAGCTTAACATTTGCAGCGTGTCTCTCTTTGCGGTTATTGTCTTATCAAAGATTTATATATGTCTCTTAAGTATCTTTAAATCCTTGGTCTCTTGCAAGGCTTAAAGCCAAGAATTGACATTTCTTCAATGTAAATAGGAAATATTACAGAATGAGTTGAGTTCTTTTTTTTATTTATTTAAATTGCTCTCTTGGCTTTTAACCCTGTACTCTTGCTGACTATTTTACTCGCCCTGTAGAAGTTCAGGAGCGAGCCTGTGATTTCTTCAAGACTGGGCTGCAAAGTCAGGTCTCTGGACCCCCAAATAACTGGTAGGTTGTTGATGTCAAATCACAAAGCTCCCCCAGGTTACAGGGCTCAGACAAGAGAGTCCTAGGGGATATCCCAGGGGTGAGGGCAGGGGCCACAGTCCCCACTTTGTTAAAATCTCACTCATAGCTCTTTGTCCAATCAGGAACCAGATCGTGGCCTTTCCTAGAGAATAATGGTGCCTTTGGCTGTGGCTGCAGGATACCCTTATCTTCAGAACAGTTCTGCCGTGACTCCCACCACCCTTGACCTACACCTGTGCTATGACCCTGAAACAAGTGACTCAGCTTTAGCCTGAGGCGCAGGGAGGGCCAGGATTTGCCAAGGCTGCAGAGCTGCACAGACTCCAAGAGCAACTGCAGTTCTCAGTGTGGCCAGGGGAGCAAGCCAGTGTACTGTTTATTACAACCATGGGGTGGAGCTTAGTTCTAGTATGTGGACATGGGGGTTGGGCTATGAGCATATGTGCAGAAAGGTAGGGGATCTGGGTTCTAGCAGGGTGAAGAGAGAGAGAGAGGAGAGAGAGAGAGAAGAGAAAGAGGAGAGAGAGAGAGAGAGAGAGAGAGA